>NC_025687.1:28354149-28384340 GCF_000633955.1 Camelina sativa | reverse complement strand
GAGTAACCTTTGTTTACAGGCGTGGAATCTACACGAGAAAAGTCGTGAAGTTGAACTTATTGATCATGAGCTGACTGAATTCAATATGGAAGAAGTGAAACGCATGATTGGCATAGCTCTGCTGTGCACACAGACATCTCATGCCTTGAGACCACCAATGTCACGAGTGGTGGCCATGCTATCAGGAGATGTTGAGGTCAGTGATGTCACGTCAAAGCCAGGCTACCTAACCGACTGGGGATTTGATGACACCACAAGCTCTTCTCTCAGCGGCTTTCAAACTAAAGACACGGGCGTTTCTGAATCCTTCACGAGCTTTGTGGCGCCTGGATCCGAGGGAAATAACGACTCTAAGCCAATGCTTGGAATTAATGAGGGAAGATGACAAAGACCCTTCACTGTAACTTTGGAAAAACTCTAGATTTCACTTTGATTAAATAACAATGAAATTTCTGAGTTTGACTTGATCGTTGTGATGCGCCGCCCTATGTATGTCTTTAACCAAATCAATGCCGTCCCTTCAGTAGCCCACTTCCTCACTACAGTGTAATGGGTGTATATATAAGTGTTGGAATTCTAATGATTTAAATGCTAATATAATAAGAACAGTTTCATGAGTGGTTCTACGAGCTCAAACAACTCATGAAACGTGTGGTTTTTATATTATGTTTATAAAATAGTCAATAGAGAAACGGTGCATACCAGAGCGTGAACAAGCAATAAACGAAGAGTTCGAGGTAAAGAAGAGTTCCTGACTTTTAGTCCAAGCAAATAGCGAGGGCCAGTTTACAAACACAGTAGGTGGAACAAATAACGAGGACCGGTAGGTGCATGGAAGCTTTAGCCTAAAGAAGGTGGAATTCCATAGAACTTGAGTAAAGGGGTAATGCAAGAAGAGGTGGTTTCTAGTCTCCATGGAACCAGTAACAGAGACAACAATCAGATGTTACCTGCATCCACGATGAAGCAAGCCTGGACCTGGTTGGAAGCCTCTCTAGGTTTGTTGTTCACATGTGCGGAAGGCATGTTTTGGTGTTGAGTCTTAGAACCATACCAAGTCAGCCCAGTCCTTTTCAGGGTCTCTAGGCGGCTAGGCATAAGAACCCCCCAAACTTTACTTGACGGAAATCTTATAAACAAGAGCCATGTTGAAATAATTACGTAAAAATCTTATAAACGTTACTTAATTGTACTGTTTTCTTGAATTGAATGTTTTGGGTATCCTCTTTTTTAATTTTGGTGATGTTTACTAGTCGTTAGTTAATTACGACTCGCAGCGCAGCCGCCAACGCTGACACAGCAGGCGGCCTCCTCAGTCCACGCACGTGAGCTTGATCGCCCTAGAAGACCAATTGATTAATACTGTAGTACAAATTAGCACAATGCATCTCTTAACTAGATTCGCCAACGGTATCGTTAAACTGAAGAACAGAGGAATGTTATTGACTTATTTGGTGAATCAGAAAGGAACCATATCTAAAACCTCTGCAAAATAAACTCTTTCTTTCTACAATTCAAGGCAGAAGCAGCGTTTTTGTTACGGCGATGACAACAAGGCTACGGGGGTCTCCGTGTCTACACCTCATCATTGTGTGGTACTTGTGTATTGCCGGTTCGGTTCACGTGGTTCGATCTCAAAACCAAACCGGAGCCATTACTCATCCCGACGAAGGTCTGTCTTTAAAACCTTAGAAAATATGTCTTCGGATCTTGATTAATCGTAAAAGCAGACTAATTTTATATTATAAGATAAAAGTAAAATGAAGGTTGAAGCTTGATAAGATAAAAATCGACCGTTGTGTGGTTGTGAATAAATTAAACAGCGCGAGCTTTGAACTCCATCTTCGCGGCTTGGAAGATACAGGAGCGGAGTAAATGGAACATCAGCGGCGAACTTTGCACCGGGGCCGCCATCGACGCCAGTGTCCTCGACACCAACACTGCATTCAATCCTCTCATCAAATGCGACTGTAGTTTCGAAAACTCCACAATCTGCCGCATAAACAACATGTACGACTCTGATCCCCTTATTATAGTATATTTGTTTTTGCTGCACCCCATGTGTTCGACGAAATCTCCCACTGGGAATCAATGCTTCATTCAAGTCATTTTCCATATACTATGTTGTTTGTCTTCTTCACAGCAAGGTTTATGCGTTAGATGTTAAAGGACCTATACCTCAAGAGCTCTGGACTTTGACATTCCTCACCAATCTGTACGTATTAATCTTGATTCATACAACAACCATTCTTACCCACTTAGGTTAATATTATATTTTTCTATGTGGTGAGAACTCTATAAATTTGATCCAATTTGGTCATTTCAAAATCACATCTTTCAGGAACCTAGGTCAAAATTTACTCACAGGCTCACTGCCTCCTGCAATTGGAAACCTGACTCGAATGCAGTGGATGTAATACCCCTTCTTCCTTTTTGGTGATTATTTTTCTACACGTTCAGTTTAACCCTTTCTTGTCTCTCACGCAGGACTTTAGGGATCAATGCCTTGTCTGGCCCTCTTCCTAAGGAAATCGGTTTGCTTACAGATTTAAGATTACTGTAAGCTTCTTAATTGTTCCAATTCGAAAAAAAATTCACTCTGCTTTTGGAGGTTTTGATGGTTCCTTATATATAATACTATTTTCCTTTCTCTGCAGAGGTATTGGTTCAAACAACTTTTCCGGTTCTATACCAGCCGAGATTGGGAGTTGTACAAAACTACAGCAAATGTGAGTCTGTCTGTCAAATCTACAAATGCTTATGTATTTATTTCCTGTCTATAATTGGATGATTTAGCTAGTCGACCACAAAAGTCTTGTGCACTTAGTTTTTAAGAATTTCTTACATCCTTTACAGGTACATAGATAGCTCTGGACTCAGCGGGGAAATACCTCTATCGTTTGCTAATTTTTTGGATCTGGAACAAGCGTAAGATATATTGAATTCAAATATTTTTATTTTTTATTTTTTTTTGTAATCTATTTATTACTTTACATTTTATTTTATTTTTCCTTGGGGTGATTGTTACCTTAATGTTGTGCCAGTTGGATTATGGATCTGGAACTTACAGGTCAGATACCAGACTTTATAGGAAATTGGACCAAACTTACTACCTTGTAAGAAGATTTCGTTTCTACGGAGTTATATTGTGGACTTGTTTCCCATTGCTCTTGTATATATGTTTATTTCTATACACTTTATTGAATAATTCTTCGTTGCATCTAAACTGGGAATAAACTACTGGTACGTTTTACTGCAGGAGAATTGTCGGAACTGGTTTGAGTGGTCCAATACCGTCATCATTTTCCAGATTAATTTCTTTGACAGAACTGTATGTGTTGCATTATTGTCAGTCATTTTTTTTTTCTTTCTTTCGTTTCTCCCACCGAGGCTTGGTGATATAATTCATATTTTATATGTAGGAGGCTTGGTGATATATCCAATGGAGGCTCTTCTCTTGATTTCATCAAAGACATGAAGAATCTAAGTACACTGTAATGCAGCTTTGATTCCAACTTCTGCTCCAATTTATGATCAGATTAATGTACTGTTGAACTGTTTCTTCCTCCTCCGTGTATTAAGAGATTATGATATATGCTGCAGAGTATTAAGGAACAACAATCTCACTGGGACAATACCGTCTAATATTGGAGGATACTCAAGTTTGCAACAAGTGTAAGTACATATGTCAATGTGTTTCTTCACATGCTCTGAAAACTGTTTCAGGGTCTTTTCTGTAAAACTGAGATGATTTGTGAAAGTCAAATGAGATAATTCCGTATTCTTCCTCATTCATTACTAACCAGGAATAGTTTAATGTTTAACCGTTCAATTCATGTTTGTTTGTCCAGTGATTTGAGCTTCAACAAACTACAAGGACCAATTCCGGCTTCACTTTTCAACTTAAGTGAACTTGCTCTCTTGTAAGATGATATGTTGTCTGTATATTTTGGGATATTATCTAAGGTTTCTGTTGTTTATTTTGGGTATCACCTCCTTAAAATTGCTAATTGGACCTTCTCTCTTGTAAGATGATATGTTGTTACCCGATAATTTTTATAAAAAATTGTTGTTTTCATATATATTAGGTTTCTGGGAAACAACACGTTGAATGGATCATTGCCCACTCAAAAGGGGCAGTCTCTGAGCACTGTGTGAGTAATTAAATCCTTTATAATTGTTTCATCTTCAAAAGCCACAACGTAGACAGTTTGTTAACAGATCCTCCTGGTATAGACTCGACTTCGTAAATTGTTTTCTGGCCACTTATTTAACTCGAATAAGGTTCCACTCTTGGTGACAGAGATAACTTTCGAAGAAAATAGAAAACTGTTTTTGGACATTTGATATATTTGGTAGATCCTAATTATCGTTCTTTTATGCTTGCAGAGATGTGTCGTACAATGATTTGTCGGGAAGTCTTCCTTCATGGGTCAGCTTACCATACATGAAAGTGTCAGTATACAATACCAATAGCTTTTCCCAACTTATTATTCAAAATGTTCTTACAATCTTAGAAATTTTCCCACATGCATAGCCTTCTTCATATCCAGCGTGAAGCCTCCTTTTTGTTAAAAATATTTATAATAATCACTTGTTAGGGAATAACCAACAGAAGTGTATGTTGTATGTGCAGCAATCTTGTTGCTAACAACTTCACGTTGGAAGGTCTAGACAACAGGTAATTTCTTAATATGTCCTTGTTGGTGCTTGAAATTTCAATACGTTTCTATTTTCTTTTTTTCTTATTTTTTCCTCAAAAGGATGCAAGTACAACCGACTTATCATTTTTTTCTTTTTGTTACAAGAGTTTTATCAGGACTAAATTGCCTGCAGAAGAACTTCCCCTGCAATCGAGGCAAAGGAATCTGTAAGTGTAACAAAAAGATATCCTCATAACTTTTTGCTCTCCATCTAGAGTGAGCAAACATATGAACAGTGCTTTTAAGACTTTTGCTATTGACTGGTGTCTAGATTTTAACTTTTCGATCAACTGCGGAGGCCCAGAGAAAAGGTCTGTTAGCGGGGCAATATTTGAGAAAGAGGACAGGGATCTTGGACCAGCTTCGTTTGTCGTGAGTGCTGCTAAGAGATGGGCAGCCAGTAGTGTAGGAAATTTTGCGGGAAGTAGCAATAATGTATACATAGCTAATTCAATGGCACAATTTACCAACACTGTGGACTCAGAGCTCTTTCAGTCAGCAAGACTTTCTGCATCTTCCCTAAGGTATTATGGGTTGGGGCTAGAAAATGGAGGCTACACCATAAGACTTCAGTTTGCCGAAATACAAATTGTAGGTTCTAACAGTTGGAAAGGTACTGGAAGACGACGTTTTGACATTTATGTCCAGGTCTGCACTACTTGATCGGCTTTCTACTCTACAAATTAACTTTTTGGTTTACTAATTTTCTCCCGAATTTGGTTCTGATGAATTCTGAGATGTAGCTCTGTTTTCCCCCAGGGAAGACTTGTTGAAAAGGATTTTGATGTACGCAGAACAGCTGGTGACTCTACTCTTCGAGCAGTTCAGAGAGAATATAAAGCAAATGTATCAGAAAATCACCTCGAAATTCATCTTTTTTGGGCTGGAAAAGGAACATGCTGTATTCCTGTCCAAGGGGCTTATGGGCCATTAATATCGGCCGTCAGTGCTACACCAGGTAACGCCTAACTGTCAAAAATGGTACAATCTTTTTTTCCCCTGATTTTCACTAATTCCTGTTGCTAGTTAGTGCCTAAGTGTCACATATTCCTGTTCAGATTTCACACCAACTGTGGGTAATAGGCCACCATCAAAGGGAAAGAGCAGGACTGGTACTATTGTGGGTGTCATTGTTGGCGTTGGACTTTTGAGCATCTTTGCGGGTGTGGTTATCTTCATCATTCGTAAAAGAAGAAAGCCGTACACAGATGATGAAGGTATAGATGTAATAAGGACATAAAACAAGCCCTTGAGCTGAAGAATTTTAGCTCTCTGATTAAAAATTAAAGTTGAATATCATCTCTTATATTGGTTGATTTTAAGTACTCAACTGTTTCTGGCAGAGATACTTAGTATGGACGTAAAGCCATACACCTTTACTTACTCGGAACTTAAAAGTGCAACGCAAGATTTCAATCCCTCAAACAAGCTTGGAGAAGGAGGGTTTGGGGCTGTATATAAGGTAAGTCCCTTACCGAAACAAACGAAATAGCTGTATATTATTCTGAGATACTAGGAAAAAAGGGTAAATGTAATACCTTTTTAATATGTTTTGTTTTGAATAACACATTCAACAGGGAAACCTAAATGATGGACGAGAGGTCGCGGTGAAGCAGTTATCAGTTGGATCACGGCAAGGAAAGGGACAATTTGTTGCAGAAATTGTAGCAATTTCTGCAGTTCTACATCGTAACCTAGTAAAACTTTACGGATGCTGCTTTGAAGGAGATCATCGTTTGCTCGTATATGAGTACCTCCCTAAGGGAAGTCTCGATCAGGCATTATTTGGTACTGAACAGAAACATGACTTGACTATTTCTGCTTCTGCCAAGCTAAAGTACTCATTATGCCATTGGGTTGGATGTTGCAGGGGATAAGACTTTACATCTTGATTGGCCAACCCGTTATGAGATATGTCTGGGAGTAGCCAGAGGTCTAGTTTATCTCCACGAGGAGGCGAGTGTTCGAATAATACACAGAGATGTGAAGGCCAGCAACATTTTACTTGACTCTGAACTGGTCCCAAAAGTTTCTGATTTTGGGCTTGCAAAACTGTATAATGACAAGAAAACCCATATTAGTACCCGAGTGGCAGGGACAATGTAAGTAACCCAGAGACCTTGACCTTTGGGTTGCGA
Organism: Camelina sativa; assembly: GCF_000633955.1. Classification (NCBI taxonomy): domain Eukaryota; kingdom Viridiplantae; phylum Streptophyta; class Magnoliopsida; order Brassicales; family Brassicaceae; genus Camelina; species Camelina sativa. Next base: position 28,377,499 of record NC_025687.1, on the reverse strand, counting down.
CACAATTATGGATATGTAACACATGTTAGTTGTACCAATGCAGTGGATATCTTGCGCCAGAGTATGCCATGCGTGGACATCTAACAGAGAAAACAGATGTGTATGCCTTTGGTGTTGTGGCTCTTGAGCTAGTGAGTGGAAGGAAAAACTCTGATGAAAACCTGGAGGAGGGAAAAAAATATCTTCTTGAATGGGTACGCCTTTACTGTTCATATGAGAGAAGTTGGAGATAGACATGAATCTTTGTGTGTTTCTTGTATACAGGCATGGAATCTACGCGAGAAAAGCCGTGACACTGAACTTATTGATGATGAGCTAAAGGAATACAACATGGAAGAAGTGAAACGCATGATTGGCATTGCTCTGCTTTGCACTCAGTCATCTCATGCGTTGAGACCACCAATGTCACGAGTGGTAGCCATGTTGACAGGAGATGCTGAGGTCAATGATGCCACCTCAAAGCCAGGCTACCTAACCGACTGTACATTTGATGACACCACAAGCTCATCTTTCAGCAACTTTCAAACCAAAGAAACTAGCTTCTCCACGAGCTTTATAGCGCCTGGCCCCGGGATGTCACATAGTGACTGCGAATCTAAGCCAATGGTTGGATTCAAGATCAAGGAGGGAAGATGAAAACGTTTCCTCTCTATAATTGGTATAGCCTATAGATATGTTTCTGTTATGGAAGATGACAGTTTTCTTCTATATGTTATTGGAGAAACAGATTTCACTTCCATTCAATATAATAATATTTTAAGAGCTCTGAGTTAAATGATGTCACTTCTAAGCCAGGCTACCTAACTGTTCGTAGTAAATTTGATGACACCACAAGCTTCTTCACGAGCTTTGTGACGCCTGGCCCCAGACCCAGAGACAGCGACTCTAAGACAATATAATGATTGGATTCAAGATCAAGGGAGGGAAGATGAAGTTCTTTAAAGCAAATGCATTGTCGATCAGTTAAATCTTTTGGTTGTGATTGGTGTGTCAACAAGTGGGAAGATTTCATAGTAAGTCTTCCCCTGCTATTACTTGTTAGCGCCACAGCGTAACAGTTCAACTACAACATATATAAAAAATATATAGCAAAACCATAAGTCTTCAACAATGCGAGAAAGAAGCCAAGATGGACCACCAATTGAGAGATAGGATCTGAATCTCCGCTCCCGAGTCACACTTTTTGGTTATATCTCGTGCAACCGCATTCGCTTGAATGGATGAAAGCTTTAAATCTTGATGGCAAAAACCATAACTAATATTAAGACGTTGAATTTTTTCCATGTATGATCTATAACGAGGCCAAGCTGACAGGTTAAGCAGTACATCAATAACAAATCAACAATCCGACCAGACCTCAACATTCTCAATCTGAAAATTCCGCAAGCTATGGAAAGACAACAAAATCCACTATATTTGTTAACGACAGGATCGGAAGAAAGGCATCCCTAGCATGATAGATAGCTTCACCCACATATGATTTCTAATAATCCAGGGAGCCACCACAAAACATTAGATTGTGGTATAGAGCAGACAATAGTATGCACTACAACATACAATACAATGATACATAATTAGTATGGAGTATATGATCAATAGTTTTATGGGATGATATGGTGTTTTATGCTCTATGAAGATTTTTTAAATACACAATAATACATACTAGTCCACAATAGTACAGAATGATTAGTCCGATTTTAGTTCGGTTGGCAGCATACATGCATTCAAAAGCATAGTTTATTAGTATCAAATAATAATAATCATTTCAACTTTTCCTCAGTCTGACTAATTTTTTTTTGCTTTTTAAAATTGCGTTAATTTCTTAATTAATTATGACTCGTCGTAGAGCAGCCAATATTGATTGACACAGCTCATGCGCGGGAGCTACAAAAACCACCATACTCTGTTTTCTAAAACGTTCGTCTCTTGGTATCTCTGTTGTTGTTGCTGAGATGCTCAAGCTACCAACGTCTCCGTGTCTGCTCCTTACCGTCTGGCTTTTGTGTATTTCCGATTCGGTTGACGTGGATCGTTCTCAATTTGGAGCCATAATCGCTACTCATCCCGATGAAGGTCTGTCTTTCAATTCATTGGCACTAACTATATCGATTCTGTTATAGTATAATGGGAGTCTGCACGTGTGGTCAAGATAAGAAGAAGAGGAAAAGCACGTGAGACAAAGGCAGCTGGAGTTGTAACGGAATAAGATTGTCAACGTCACGGAAAGGGAACAAATCGGTTCACACTGTTTGTTAACTCTCTATAAGAGCATCTGTTAGCTCATCATTTCTCATTACGCAAATCTGAATTGTTGTTTCTATTTTCTGGGTTTGGTGACATGTACCTCATCCATTTGCTGGAGCTTCTCTCTTGAGACTCTTGTAGATGAGAAGTTGATGTTGCGTTTCTTGTGAACGTTATATCAAGTTTTATCAGTTGTGTGTTTGAGTTTCTGTTTTACGTTTATCACTGGTATCAGAGCATGACGACCTCAGAATCAATGGCACGACCTAGATCGCGATTGGAACAACTGATTGCGGAACAAAATCAAGAGATCGACAAGAAGATGGCTGCACTGTTGGGAGAGATTCGACGTATCTCCGGTATCGAGAATAACACATCATGGAGTGGTCACCAACATCAACGATCATCTCCAGTGGTCACCGGTTTCAGTGACTTCGGAAACTGTTCCTCCGTCACCGGAAGTGGTTCCTGTTCACGATGCTGAGATCAACGCTACCAGTACTAATCTGCTATCACATCGCACAAGGAAGATTCGTCGGATGAGATTAACGAGAAAAGGGTGAAGGGGCTATGTGTATTTTGTGAAGAGCCAGAGACTCCAGGTCACCACTTGAAACACAAGAACTTAGGGATTCTCATGATTGATGGTGATGAAGATCAACTCCCTAATTATGGACTTGGGGAATCAATTGAGCAACGTACGGTGAATTTGGTACAGGAAGCTCGAGAGGAAGAAACAACTCCACAATTACAGGTACCAATTGCTAACTCTGAGCTTTTGAGGAGTGTTAAACTTAGGAAAGTAAATTTAGGATTGGAAAATTTAGATGTGGTGAAGAACGAGAATCTGAAGTAAAAAGGGGTTAAAAAGAACAGTAATATGACATTTGCGGTTGCAGGTGATGTTGAGAGGGTTCAGAAAGTGTTAAGTGTGGCAAAATATATCTCTGCACACCAAGTGTTCTGCAAATTGTCTCAGCATAAAGAGAACCTGAGTGTTAAGAAGCTTGGAATAAAGACGAAAATGAAAGGGATTAAGACTTGGATGTTCAAATTCAGGAAACAAAAGAGTGAACAATGGCTTGGTTATGATTTGTTTGCTACTTACTTGGAAAACAAAACGAACGGGGCAAAGTTGGGAGTTAGTAGACGTGACGAAGAGTATGGACGTGATCGAAAGTCAAGAGTTGAAGGTTGATCCAGTTGTTGAGTTGAAAAAGTTGCAGGAAACCGAAGGAATTGAAGAATATCATGAGAAGTTTGAGTGGATAAGAGCTAGAGTCAATCTCTCTGAAGAGTATTTGGCTGGATTAAGGTTAGCTACACAAACACATATTAAGCTGTTCCAACCAAAATCAATTCAACAATGCTTGTTAGTGGGTCCTTTATATGAAACTGCATATCCAACACAGAAAGTTCAGAAAGGTTGGTACACTTCGACATTGTCCCTCAGTCACAGTAAAGCTCAACAGTTTGTGATAGAGGCAGAAAAACAAAAAAAAGGTGGATAGGATAGGTGAAAATCATAAGAGGAAACTGGGAGATAATGATTCCCTAACATCTGCAGCTGGTTTAGATATGAAGGTTCATGAAACTTTTCTTAATAAAGTTCAGCCTAAGGCTTCTGTTTAGGTGGACAACTTGCTGCATAAACAAGAATTGAGTTGTGAGCATCGATGTTTTCATAAAGCAGTCTCACATAAGGATAAAAACTCCTCAAATGAGAAGCAATTGATTCAACAAGAGATTTTTGTTGTGGTGGAACAAACGATTTCAGTTGCAGAGAATAAAGGTAGCTTCAGTCTTTGTGTGCAGTTTGCAGCAGAAACAGAAGAGGGAATAGATACAGATATGATAAGTGAAGATCATAAGCAACAAGTGGGAGATAATGAGCTTTTAACAACAGTAGCAGCTTATGATACAAAGGTCAATAAAACTGTTGTCAGAGAAGGAAGTGCTTCTAAGAGAGAGAGTGATTATCAATCGATTAAGCAAGAAGACTTTGTTGTAGAGAAGAAACTACTGCAACAACCTGAATCTACTAGTGAAGTTTTCAAGGTCTTGCAAGGAGTGGACAGTTTGCAGCACAATGGGAAGAAGGGAAAGGGCTCAAAATCTTGGATGTTTAAATACAAAAATCAGAGGCATGTCTTGGAGAAGTTACAGTCTGATTCTGTTATTTCTGTTTCCCACTCTGTTTTTGGCGTTGTTGTTATCACTATTCAGAGAGATGAGCTATCTGCTGTAACTTTTAGTTGGTTGGCTGCAACATTGCAGAGTATTTCAGAGGATTCCCTCATGCAAAGAAGGTGTAGAATGTGGCTGAGACAAACTTTACAAGATCTGCAACAGTTTAAGCACAAGTGGAGATTCAAGCTTTTACATATAGTTTCAGAGTTAACCTTCAGTTTGGAGACTGTTGCAATATCACTTGCAAAATATCTTGTGCAGAAGCCATTATTTAAGGTGGCAGGTAAATGCAGAGAAAAGCTGCATCAAATGACAATGGTTTTGCCTACTCATCTGCACTTTGGGGGTGCAAGTCGCTATGTGTGGCATCGTTTCACGACTCAATCTTCACAGAATTTTGTTAGTCAGGTTTGGGATCCTGGAGGTTTGTTTCAATACTCTTTGATTTCAACTTGAAGTTACAGTAGAGTTGCTAGCTGCAAGTTAAGATCCATGGACTGTTTTAAAACTAAACCTTGTGATCAAGGTTCTACGAACAGGGGAGCTTTGTTATAGTATAATGGGAGTCTGCACGTGTGGTCAAGATAAGAAGAAGAGGAAAAGCACGTGAGACAAAGGCAGCTGGAGTTGTAACAGAATAAGATTGTCAACGTCACGGAAAGGGAACAAATCGGTTCACACTGTTTGTTAACACTGTTTGTTAACTCTCTATAAGAGCATCTGTTAGCTCATCATTTCTCATTATGCAAATCTGAATTGTTGTTTCTATTTTCTGGGTTTCGTGACATGTACCTCATCCTTTTGCTGGAGCTTCTCTCTTAAGACTCTTGTAGATGAGAAGTTGATGTTGCGTTTCTTGTGAACGTTATATTAAGTTTTATCAATTGTGTGTTTTGGATCTATTGTGTTTGAGTTTCTGTTTTACGATATCAGATTCATGTGAAATTGTTGTATACTTGACGATAAAAACAAATTTACCGGTTAACTTCCAGTTAAAAAATTTGGTAATTGTTTAGATAAAAGTGTAATTAGAGATTTGTAGTAATAAGAAGAGCTAATATTAATAATCAATGATAGTTGACCGTTGTGATCGTCAGCGCGTGCGTTGAACTCTTATCTTCTCAGCTTGGAGGATCCGGGCGCCGAGAGAATGGAACATGAGCGACAACATTTGCTCTGGCGTCGCCATCGACGACAGTATCAACATAGACAACCCTGCCTCCAATCCTCTAATCAAATGCGACTGCAATTTCGAAAACTCCACAATCTGCCGCATCACCAACATGTACGCCTCTTTTTTTTTTTTTGTATGAATGTTAAATTATATTCACCAAAAAAACAACAGTGGTCCAAAGTTGGTTTTACAATTTAGAACAATAATTTAACAACCAAAGAGTTTAAGAGACGGATATGGTTTGGAGAGGATGACTTCGAAACCAGAGTTGGAGTCCATTCTCATAGCCAGAGGTGGAGGTCAGTGTGAGCAAACGGTTACGGACTTGCTTGTCGATGAAGCGGCAAAGGGTGGATGACGAAGTGGGAGCTTCTCCGTGCCTTCGAGCATTACGTTCCCGCCATAGGCTGTGTAGAGTGGACTGGAAGACATACCGCAGGACAAACAGGGGTAGACGTGGAGTAGAAGAGTCCACGAGCAGAGAAGCCAATGTCGTCCAAGACGTGGTGAACCGGGGTCCCATCAAGTTGTGAACAAGAGTAGACCACACGTTCGAGGAATAGGAGCAGGAGAAAAAAAGATGTTCTCTCGTTTCCCCACAACCCTGACAAAGAACACAATCTCCATTTGCAGCAGCATTCCACTGAACTAACTTGTCACCAGTAGAGAGCCGATTATGGTGAGCAAGCCAAGCTATAAAGGCGTACTTAGGTGTTGAATGAGTGAACCAAACGCCTGCAGACCAGGGACAGGGAGCGTTTGGTTGCCTTATCAAACACCAAGTATCATAGGAAGCGAATATACTCTTAAAAGAACCATTCCTTTGTTTCCAGAGTGGACGATCACTACCTTGAGGTTGCACTGAATGGCGGATAGAGTCAAGAGCACCCTCAATCTGATTCAGAATATCAACACGATGTCGTCTTCGTCTATGCGAGAGGGCCTCTGCCACAGTACTCTTCTGTGGGATCCCCATATCAATACTACCCCGGTTCCCAAGTTGAGCAAACAGCGGACCAATAGGGCTCCAAACATCAAACCAGAATGAAGTGTCAGTGCCCGAAGATATCTCCTTTTTATGTAGATTCGCTGCAAGGTCACGGTATTTCAAAAGCTTCCTCCACATCCATGATCCACCAACACTCCTCTCATTGACAGAGAAAAGCGAACCAGTGCGGATCAAGTTCCTTCGAACCCAGTTGACCCAAAGAGAGGTACTAGCAGACACTAGTCTCCAAATGAGTTTCAAAATACACACTGTGTTCGTATCCTGCAGACGACGAAGCCCCAGCCCTCCCTCATGCAGTGGTTTGCACACGTCAAGCCAAGAGATTCTGGCCTTTTTTGTATTTAGAGCCGGACCAGACCACAAGAAAGCCGAGAAGAGACTATCAATCTCCTGAAGGCATCTCTTCGGCAAACGGAAAGCAGAGAACCAGAAATTGGTGAGACTAGATAGTACCGACTTTATCAACTGAAGTCTACCTGCAAAGGACAAAAACCGACCAGTCCAGCAGGATATACGACTACGAATACGCTCAAGAAGAGGAAGATAGTCAGCATGTGTCATAGAACGGGTGAGGAGAGGGAGTCCCAGGTAACGAACAGGGAGTGAGCCCACAGAGAAGTGGAAGTGCTGTAGGATGTCGTGTTGATGTTGAGTTGAAAAACCAGCCATGAACAACGTGGATTTCTGAAGGTTTATTCTGAGGCCCGAGACAGCGGCAAACCTATCAAAAACAGCTAGAATCGCCGCTATGGAGTGTGAGCTCCCATCAGTAAAGATGAGAATATCATCAGCAAAGCAGAGGTGTGTGAGGTTCATTGTTTTGCAGCGAGGATGATAACCAATGCAGTGATCAGTAGCAGCCTTATCCAGCATTAAGGACAGGACATTCATACAAATGACAAATAGATAAGGGGATAGAGAACATCCTTGCCTCAAACCTCTTTTGTTTTGGAAATAACCAGCTAACTCCCCATTGACTTGCACAGAGAATGAAGCAGAGCAGATACAAAGTTCTATCCAATGAATGAAATCCGCGGGGACATTAATAGCTTTGAGGATATTGATAAGAAAAGGCCATTGCACTGAATCAAAGGCCTTGGAGATATCAATCTTCATCATACACCGAGGGGAGATGGACTCCTTGTGATAGTCCTTTACCAATTCAGAAGCAAGCAACAGGTTCTCCATCATGTACGCCTCTTTTTGCTGCACCCCACTGAGGAATTCTCATTTTTGGATCTTGTTGTTTGCTTTCGCAGCAGGGTTTATGCTATGAGTGTTGTAGGACCTATACCTCGGGAGCTCTGGACTTTGGAAGACCTCACATATCTGTATAGCCCGCCAGCAACAAAACCACTTACCCATTTTTATTAACTTATTTTTTTATATCTTGAGAATGTAATGCAGCCCTCAACAATCACATCTTTCAGGCACCTACCTAGGTAAAAATTGTCTCACAGGTTCACTGCTTCCTGCAATTGGGAATTTGACTCGAATGCAATGGATGTAAAAAGCCTGCAAAAAATCTTATTTTTTTTTTAATTGATGTGGTTATTTTCTAAGTGTTCACTTAATAAACTTATTGTCTCTCACATAGGGATTTTGGGTTTTCAATTCCTTGTCTGCCCCTGTTCATGTATTGGGTGTCATTGTTGGCGTTGTACTTTTGAGTATCTTTGCAGGTGTTGTTATCATCATTATCCGAAAAAGAAGAAAGCGGTACACAGTTTATGAAGGTATAGATGTAGGCCCTAAGTACTAAAATTGAATATCATCTTTTAAGTTGTTCACTTTAAGAACAGAATTGTTTCTTGCAGAAATACTTAGTATGGATGTAAAGCCTAACACCTTCACTTACTCGGAACTCAAAAATGCAAGTCAAGATTTCAATCCCTCGGACAAGCTTGGAGAGGGAGGATTTGGGTCTGTTTATAAAGTAAGTCCCATACTAAAATAGACGGCCTTTATATTCCGCGAGATACTAGGAAATAAATAGTATACTATATTATGTAGTACCTTTTAATAATACGTTTTGTGTTGAATAACACATTCAATAAGGAAACCTCAGCGATGGAAGAGAGGTCGCGGTGAAGCTAGTGTATTTTGGATCCCGGCAAGGGAAGGGCCAATTTGTTGCAGAAATTGTAGCATTTTCTTCAGTTCTACATCGCACCCTCATAAAACTTTAAGGGTGCTGCTTTGAAGGAGAGCATCATTTGCTCGTATATGAGTATCTACTGAATGGAAGTCTCGATCAGGCACTATTTGGTAATGAACATAAACATCACTTTCTCAATCTCTCGATCTGCGAAGTTAAATGTGAGACGGCCTTAAAGTAGACATTATAACCTTTGTTTATGTTGCAGAGAATAAGACTTTACATCTTGATTGGTCAACCCGTTATCAATGGATATCAATGCAGTGGATATCTTGCGCCAGAGTATGCTATGCGTGGACATTTAACAGAGAAAACAGATGTGTATGCCTTTGGTGTTGTGGCTCTTGAGCTAGTGAGTGGAAGGAAAAACTCTGATGAGAACCTGGAAGAGGAAAAACAATACCTTCTTGAATGGGTACACGTAAGTCCTTACTAGTCATATGGGGGAATCAGAGATAGTCATGAATGTCAAAAGCCGATGATCCATTTGTATTTCGAGTATACAGGCATGGAATTTACATGAGAAAAGCCGAGACTTTGAACTAGTTGATGATGAGCTAAAGGAATACAAAATGGAAGAAGTGAAACGCATGATTGGCATTGCTCTGCTTTGCACTCAGTCATCTCATGCGTTGAGACCACCAATGTCACGAGTGGTAGCCATGTTGACAGGAGATGTTGAGGTCAATGATGCCACCTCTAAGCCAGGCTACCTAACCGACTGTACATTTGATGGCACCACAAGCTCATCTTTCAGCAACTTTCAAACCAATAACACAAGCTTATCTACGATCTTTGTGACGCCTGCCCCAGAGACAGCGACTCTAAGCCAATGCTTAGATACATCATATCACAATCTATTGAAGAAACAGATTTCACATATAACTCAATAAAAATGTTTTCGTAGCTCCGAACTCGTTTAAAGTATTTTCTTGTCCTTGTTATTTCGTAGCTTCTGTCAAAATTTTCGAAAATAGTATATAGTTCACATTGTTTAAAAAAAAAAAAAAAAAGTCGACAAATACAATAATAATAATTTCTTAAAGCGGCCGTGATGGGCCGAACAAAATTTTTGGACTCTATAAGCTAATACAACGAAGAGACCGTAAAATGGGCCAGGCCCATTGAATTTGTTCAAAGCAGCGCCATCAAAGAAATGGTATTAAACCCTGAAACCCTAGTTTCGGCTCATTGTCTATTTATCTCGCTCAGTAGGTTCTTTAGGGTTTTAGTTTCTTCTCCTCCAAAAATGGCGATGTATGTGCAGTACGAATCTTCTTCAGGCTATGCCATCTTCGAGGTGCACGGACTAGATGAGATCGGACAGAACACTGAGGCTGTTCGGACCTCCGTCTCTGACCTCAGTCGCTTTGGCCGTGTAGTTCAGCTCACAGCGTTTCACCCCTTCGAGTCTGCTCTCGATGCTCTCAACCAAATCAACGCCGTCTCCGAAGGTGACTCTTCATTACCCACTAACTTGTTCATTGTTTTGTATCTTCATGTGTTGTGTTGGGTTTATCTTATTATATACACTGCTTGTTCTCCGATTTAGAGCTAGATCAGAGACTTTCACTATGGTGTTTGGTTCAGCTGAAAAACTTAACCCTTGGATTTAAACCCTCATAGTTCAAAACCCCCTGGATATATATTGTAGAGAGCGCTTCAATTTATTGTTGATTCATATATTTGTTTGCGTCCTGATTTTGTTTCATTGTTTTGATTATATCATTGACCCTGATGTTGGTAGGTGTTATGACTGACGAGCTTAGAAGTTTCCTGGAGTTGAATCTTCCAAAAGTCAAGGAGGGAAAGAAACCCAAGTTCAGCTTAGGATTGGCTGAGCCTAAACTCGGTTCACATATTTTTGAAGCCACTAAAATCCCATGCCAGAGCAATGAGTTCGTACTTGAGCTTCTTAGAGGTGTACGCCAGCATTTTGATAGGTTCATCAAGGACCTAAAGGTGTGCCATCCTTCTTTGTATTTAAAGGCCTTCTCTTGTCTTTTTGTTTGTAACCTATGGTTTGTGTTCTGATGAACATTTTCTATTTGTGTAGCCTGGTGATCTTGAAAAATCTCAGCTTGGGTTAGCTCATAGCTACAGCAGAGCCAAGGTGAAGTTTAATGTTAACCGAGTGGATAACATGGTTATTCAAGCTATTTTTCTGCTTGACACCCTTGACAAGGATATCAATTCTTTTGCCATGAGAGTCAGGTTTGTTTTGTGCTTTTCCCTTTCAGATTCTGTGTTGCAATTTTCCTCAAAAAAATTGGTAGATGAACTGTTTACAATGTTCTTACAGGGAATGGTATTCGTGGCACTTCCCCGAGCTAGTGAAGATAGTTAATGACAACTATCTTTACGCCCGTGTTTCAAAGATGATTGATGACAAGTCAAAGTTGACTGAAGACCACATCCCAATGCTTACTGAAGTCTTAGGGGATGAAGATAAGGCAAAGGAGGTCGTCGAAGCTGGAAAAGCTTCCATGGGTACATTTCATGAGCTGTGTTTTTTTTAGTAGCAATGGATAAATGAGTGTTTCTAATATCTCTTGTTCTGAGACGGTTATGTTCTTACTTGTTCATAGGCCAGGATTTATCACCAGTTGACCTGATCAACGTACAGACCTTTGCTCAGAGAGTTATGGATCTTGCTGACTACAGGAAGAAGCTCTATGATTATCTTGTTACCAAGATGAGCGACATTGCCCCTAATTTGGCAGCTTTGATTGGAGAAATGGTGGGTGCTCGTTTGATTTCACATGCTGGAAGTCTGACTAACCTTGCCAAATGCCCATCATCCACCCTCCAGATTCTTGGAGCTGAGAAGGCGCTTTTCAGGTGCAGTATCTGGCCCTGTCTTTTATAATTTTCTCCAAGTTTTTCTTTTAGTGCTGCGGTGTTTTTCAGGTGCAGTATCTGACATGAACCGCTGTGGTGTTTCAGGGCACTTAAAACACGTGGAAACACTCCCAAGTATGGGTTGATTTTCCATTCTTCCTTCATTGGCCGAGCCTCTGCTAAGAACAAGGGTCGTATCGCTCGTTATCTTGCTAACAAGTGCTCTATAGCCTCCCGGATTGATTGTTTCGCTGGTAAAGTTCTGAAAACCCTGGAGAAGAGCTTTCGGTTGTGAGATATGCTGTTTAAGCTTTAAATTATGTACCCTGATATGTCCTATGTAGATGGTGCAACTACTGCGTTTGGTGAGAAGCTTCGTGAACAAGTTGAGGAAAGGCTGGAATTTTATGACAAAGGTGTTGCCCCACGCAAGAATGTGGATGTAATGAAGGAAGTCATAGAGAATCTGCAAAAGAATGGTATTTCGTGTATAGCTTTTTTTTGGTTGAAAACAGAGTTCTCTTAGAGTGATGGTGAACTCAGTGTTTGATCTGTTCCTGGTTTAGATGATGAAGGGAAGGATGTCTCAGCAAAGAAAAGTAAGAAGAAGAAGGCAAAGGGTAAAGAAGAAGAAGAAGAAGAGGTGGTGGCGATGGAGGAGGACAAGTCAGAGAAAAAGAAGAAGAAAGAGAAGAGGAAGATGGAGACAGCAGAGGAGAATGAGAAATCAGAGAAGAAGAAAAAGAAGAGTAAAGCTGGAGGAGACGAGGAGACTGATGATGGCCACAGCACGAAGAAGAAGAAGAAGAAGTCAAAGAGCGCAGAGTAGGGATGCAAAACATAACAAACCCTGTATTGTATTTTTATTTTTGAGTAATGTCGGTTGCGTTTCGTTTTCTTAGTGAACTTTGGATAATTTTTGTTTTGGTCTGGAAACGATGCGATATTTGGTAACATCATAATATTGTTTAGGTTTCACGATTCTGTTTCTGGTTTACAGGCGGTAAGTTCTGCAATCACATGATTACTTCGGAAAAATATCATTCGAAGTGCATAATAAACTCTGCCAAGCTATGTGAGAAGATTAAATGGTAAAATTAGAATGTTGGATGACGTTTACAACCGTGGAGTCTCCATTTTATAAAATACTACAACTGCCTATACAACATTAGTTTAATTTATTATGGTAGGGATTCTAAATTGCCTCCATATACCATCATGCTAGTTGTGCTTGTATAGAGTAATGTATAAATTAATAAAAATACATAGCTTATAAAATTACGGCCATATGATTTTCGGCAAGGTGAAAAACTTATCTAACCCGCTTGATACCAATTGAAGTAAAATAAGAAGAGCAGCTTGCATTTGAATGGTCAGTTAACAAAAGGTTAAATTGAATAGAGGTTGAACTTGTTACTTGCGTATGTGACAATAGAGCTAGCTACCTCCCCATGCATGAACGAGAGATAGCTCGTGATTCGTGACCAACCACGGTCTCATATTCTTAGTTTAAATACGCATTTCACTTCACACACCGGTACCCTCAAAAGAAATATAATACAAACAGATCATTAATTTTCCTTAATTGGCATGATGATCAAGTTTCTCTTGTTAACTCTTCTAGTGATCATCTCTCCGATTTGGGCAAAGAATGATCTGATGATAAATGAATGCCACAATGCACAAGCGCCGACCACTTGCATGCAGTGTCTTGAATCCGACCCAACCTCCGTTCATGCTGACCCTGTTGGTATCGCCGGCATCGTCATACACTGTCTCGACTCTCGCCTCAATATCATCATCAAGCAAGTTTTTTCACTTCTATCTAATAATTAGCCATATATGTTTCTTTGTTTCCTGTAACTAAAAACCATATATATATATATATATATGTATATATAAAATCTTTGATTATAATGTAACAAATATTGAATTGTTGTAGCAACCTAACGGAACTATCGTCAAAGGAAGACAAAGCTGAAGTTAAGAAAGTTTTGAAGGCATGCAAACAGGACTTGTCGATGAAGGTACCTAAAAAACTATCGGAAGCCAAAACGGATCTGAGAAGCGGTGATTACGACAGAGCCGCTAGATCAATAATGCTTGGACTTAGCTACCCTTGGAGCTGTCGGTCCAATCTCCAGAGTGTCAAGTTTGATGAGTATTTGTTTGAGGAGTCTTTGGAGCTATTTAGCCAAATCAACATATATGCCCAACTCTCTGATGCTGCTATGAGGATCATTGATCGCTTCTAATAACCTCCGATCTCTTTCTTTTTTCTCTATGTGCGAAACTCAACATTGACGCTTAATTATCCCAATGAAAATAAAATGATTCCCTCTTTTATTATACGACATCATGTGTTCTTATGTTTTTTTTTATTAAATCATATTTTGTTTTGTTTAAAATGCATGATTTCATTGTGCAATTAACATTCGACCATCTAGAAGTAAAAATGATGTTCTTCTGTTCTTGAAACTAAACTCATCGATCTTTAAGGACAAACGTGATGGGCCACACGCATCACCAATTCCCCACCCAATAACAGTTTAGTTAATTAAATATACGGATTAGTCGCCACGAGTAATTTATTTACATCGGCCGTCATGCAAGGCAAGGTGGGGAGAGAGGAAGAGCGATAATAATAAAAGCAGTAAATAGATACAAGAAAAATTAATAAAAAAATAAACTGTGCCATTAAAACTCACTAGGACGACAACACGATGCGGGAGAGGAAGAGATAATAATGATACTATTGAGTATTATTGACGTTTCGTTTTCCCAAAAAAAAAAAAAAAAACAGTGGCTTTTGGTATTTCTTTTCAACTTGTGAGGAAGAAAGCTACTCTTGCATATAAATAAATGTCCATCCATAGAAACTAGAGAGATAGTGAGAGAGCCTCGTTTCTTGTTAATTATCTTCTTCAAAAAAACCTAATATAATCATATCATTTCCGTTGCATACTATGGCTGATGAAACAACATTGAGATGTGTTTTCGCTACCACTAATAAGGATACTCATCTCGCCATTCTATTGGATAAACGTGACTCTGTATTGGTTTTTAAAGGTTACATCTGTTCTTTTCCTTTACATATTTTTAGTCTTTTTTTGTTCTTATTCGATATATATCTTGGTATAAATTCGTTTCGTGTCAAATGTCATGCATGATGCATCTATGCTTAATCTTGATTTTTCTGTTATAATTTGCACAGACAGAATTAGCAAGGACCACGAAATTTGTTTCCCAACTCTTGGGAAAATCATAGTTTCTGCCTTGAAGGTAAAACAATCTTTTTGTTATTCATACCCCCACGTCTTTCTTTCTTATGTTGTTTCAAGAAAAAAAAAAAAAAAAACAACATCTTACGGATGGGTCTTGGTTTTGTTTTATAGGTTAAGTCGGGAGGGCAAGTTTATCACTTGCCTGACTCGATGATTCTGAGTCAGGCTTTTCTAGCCATCGGTGAAAAGGACTGGTTTCTATTTGTGGACGTCATGCTTGTTGAGGACAAGGCCGTAGTTGAGCTGCCCATGACTAAAACTGCTGCTTCTTCAAACCCTGCTCCGGCTCTTCATACTCTGATGATAACCCATGGACCAGAGGAGAAACCATCAAAAAAGAGGAAATCTAAAACTTCGGCCATTTCGGCCAACGAAAGCCGTAAGAAACCAGCTCTTGGGGTTGAGACGTCAAGTGGTAGAAGAGAGGTTGAACCTATTGCAACTGGATCAATAGCAAAAGGTAACCTTCGTTTTTTCTTTTTTCTCTATATATACTGCTTTAAAATGTATTGGTCACGATTGACCAAGGGAATAATTCTTGCACATACGTTAGAACTTGTGGATGAGAGCCATAATAATGATGAATTCGTTTCAGGAACAATAGCCAAAGGTATGAAAATCAATTAGATAATGGTTGAAGTTAGTGATTCTCTTCATTTTAAGATGTTATTTAGTATTGGTATGTTTTAGTATTAACCCTTTGATTAGCTCCTACTGCTACAGAGAACCTTTCAACTGATGAAATGTACAAAACCACTGTTGCTGAGAAGCAAGGTCGTGTTGATGCTACTTCTGAACCAATGCAAATCGGTAAATTTCACTTCCTGATTTGGTTGAATGAATAGACATTTTGTTCACTTCTTAAGTATAATAATGTATGTTTGTAACATGGGCGTTTTCTATAATAATGTACTGTAGAAACTGAGACTGGTACCAAGGAAATTGTTGAAAAAGCTGGTGAGGAAGTTAAGTCTGTGAAGCCTAAGAAGAAAAAGAAAGCAAAGGCACCAGCTAAAGAAGTTGCTTCTAGCTCACAGATCGTTGAGCCTCCTCCTGCTGAAGTTACCAAAGAAGATCCTCTGGAGAATTTGGACAATGTTGTGAAGAAAATTGTGGAAGAGGCTCAAGTATTTTGCTCTGCTATATGAGTATTTTTTTGTATCTTCCATTTCTTTTTTTTTAATTTTCTATGTGACTGAACATCAATGCTGTTTCCAAGTTTAAGCAACTTTATTTCCTTTTTTATTTATTTATGATGATTAGTGAGTGGATTGTTTTTGGTTTTAATTCTTGATTTCATTTTTGCACAAAATAGTAATCGTATTTCTCTGCTCATCATATTTTAAAAATTAGAGATGCTTTTTGAGAAATATTTCAAATTTTATGCAATTATGTGTGTTTTATGGATTAACATTTTTTAAAAAATTCCTTTGGTTTATTAACCATCGAAAATATATTATAACAAAAAAAACTAAAAATTCGAATTTTACCGGAAAAAAGAAGGGAATATAATAATACTAGATAAGGGCCCGCACGATGTGCTGAGTTTTAAAATTGTTAAAGAAAATAAATCTTAAACTCTAAACAATTTTTTTAAAATATAAAAAAAAATATTTTCTGAAGTAAATATATTAATAATTTTAATTAGAGAAAGAAATCATATTTGTATTTACCTTCATACACTTATTTATATTTTTATATTTTAAATATATGATAACAATTATTACAATAATCTAAAGCTAAATTATACTCCACCAAAACTTTTACCAAATACTCATCATTACAAATATTATTATTGTAAATTTTCAAGAACATTCCACAACTTATTACAAAATAGTTTACATGCAAAGAATTCATCAAAACAACATATAATTAATAACCACGTACGATTTTATTGTATGTTTTACCATTAAAAATACGCTCTTACACCTAAAATTATTTTATTCTTAAAGTATGTTCTTTATCACCACTTAAAATGTCTTTTAAACAAATTAAACAAATTTTATGTTACTTTACTTTCAATTTGGCATAATTATAGTTCTTATAATTACTAAAATTGTTTTGTGACATTATTTTTTTAACCATGAATTTTTTTACTCCAAAGATATTTTGGATGAACACTTGGTGAAAATTATTAACTCGAGTACAATAATTTTATGACCAACCCAAAAAAGATTTTTTTATTGAGAAAGTGAAAGAAAGGTAATATAACATAATATTTGCTCAAAAATAAAAGGTAATATATTATAATAAAAATAAAAATTTGAAACTTATAATCATGATGGTATATATAAGTCTTAAATAATTCAGACATACAAAGTAAAAACTTTATAAACAATAAAAAACATGACATATGTCAGATCAGATTGGTGTTGTGGAGTTGGCGAAGATCAGATTTTATTGTTGGGTGCTAGATGTCTTCGTCGAAGCCCTTCCCCGCTTCATGCAGAATTGGAGGCTCTACTTTGGGCAATAGAGTGTCTCCTCGCTAATGGAGTTGTTTGTCAGCACTCTGAGAAGGACAGCACCGAATTAGTTACGGTGATTCAATATCCTGAAGATTGGTCGACTTTCTCTAATATCCTTGACGATTTCCTCCTGCTTCGGACCGCCTTTCCTCTCTTCTCCCTGTCCAAGATTCCTCGTTCATCGAATTTGAGAGCGGATTGTCTTCTCGGTCGTCTAGATCTTTAAGTTCATCTATTTCGTTTGTAAACTCTTTCCCTCCGAGTTGGGTCACCAATTCTGGAGTACTTTTCTAATTAATGTTTGGTTAACAAAAAAAAAATATATGACATATGTCATAATCACGTTAAAGGATCTATGACATTGTCTTAAATATTCTCGAATCGTAAGTTCTCAGCTTATTTCTACCCGATTCAAAAGTTCTCATATATTTCTCTATATACCTGAGTTTAAACGGTTTACGAACCAAATCCGAAAACAATCCACATAAATCCGGTTTGAAACCAATTTTAAAACTGTTTACCGTTCTAACTTCCCAAATTTCAAAATCGCTTCTCAATTACTTTATCAAATACCTTTTGTTTCAGTACCAGAATCATTGATATTATCCATAAGAGAAAACTCTAGATTTTGACAAGAAACATCACCCATCGACTAATCTTCAAAACTTATAACGCTACTACTAACTGTAGAATCACTTTTGGAACCTCCACCAGTGTCTCCATATTCGATTAATTTAGCAAGCTTTATATACTTTGATTCCATATCATTGCATATGATAGCTTCCACTGAAGAACCTGCACGAATCAAAGACCGACAATCGATAAGCAAAATTATATCAGAAAAAAAAATCAAAGATCAAAGCTTTCGATAGAAACATGTCAATTTATGGAGATATAATGTTATTTTCTTAATTAGTTGTTCTATTACGTTTCAAAAAAAATAATTCTTTTGACATAACTTATGTTATTCTATTTAGATTTGTTATTCTCTATTTATTGATTAATAATAATATACATGTTTAATGAATATTGTTTTTGTTTATACATGTCAAAATCAAATTAAGAAAACATAATATAATTAGCGTACAATGAAAAATATATTAGTTCGGTAATTTTTCTTATTGATTTAGGAATTTTTTTTTAGATATAAAAAACATGTAAATTTTATGTAGCTTTAATGCTATTATCTTAATTAGCTGTTTTGAAAACTATTAACTTTTTACACATGTCAACATCTTATCAGTATACTTGACACGTGTCATGATCCTGTTAATGGCTAATTTTGAAAATACAACTTTATATAATAAGATTTTAAGACTAGTAATTTTTTTATTTCTTGATTTTTTAAAAAGATTTTTCTTTTACAGTTGGAAATTTGTGTAAAATTGACAGTTGTCACAATCTGCTGAGTTAGTAACTTGTAAAATTGACATGTGTCACGATCAGGTGAGTTAGTAAGTTTTTTTTTTTTTATAATTAGAAATTTGTGTAAAATTGACACTTATCACGATCTGATGAGTTAGTAACTTTTAAAAGTAACACGTGTCATGATCCGGTGAGTTTAGTAACTTTTCAAACCATACATTATATTTGTTAAAAAAAACCATACTTTATATAATAATATTTGATATCGAGCGTAACGTTGGGCTGAGTGAAATATTAAATGGGCCATATATATCACCCACTTACCCAACAATAGTGCCAGATGGCGGGACTGGACTACGAATTTAACATTTTTAATTATAAAAAAAAAGATATTTAAACATACAATACACGCCATTGCGGAAAATACCTAATTAAATTATTATTAACTAATCAGATAGAGAGAGATACATACAATACAACTCGCCACTGAAATCAAATCGACGAAGCAGAGGAAGGTTCATAGTGTATCTAAATCCTGAGGTCTTATTATTATTACGCTTCCCTTCACCATTATTGATTTCTCCCTCTTCTTCGGCCTCTCTGGATCTCTCTTTCTGGAATCTCTCTCGTCGGCAGTTTATCTGAATCTACGGACGGAGTATGGCATCGGTGGTGACGGCGACGGCTACAGGCAAGGTGGAGAAAGGGCATCAGCTCTACAGAGAAGGCAAGTACAGGGAGGCTCTTCTCTTCTATACGGAGGCTCTTACAGCTGCTAAGCCCAAACCCCAGAAGATCGCTCTTCACAGCAACCGCGCCGCTTGTTATTTGAAATTACACGACTTCAATAAGGTTCTTTTTTTCTTATTTATTCTATTTGAAACTTAGAAATGTTTACTTGAAATGAATTCAAAGCTAATGATAATAACATGTATGTTGTATGGTAGAGAACAAAGAGTTTTTGAAATTGTGAAAGTTAAAAAGGTTATATAAGTTTGCGTGTTTGGATTCTTCCATCAGGCAGCAGAAGAATGCAGTTGGGTGCTTGAGCTTGATCAGAAACACAGCGGAGCTTTGATGCTGAGGGCTCAGACTTTAGTCACCCTTAAAGAATACCAATCTGCTCTTTTTGATGTCACCAGGCTTTTGGAGTTGAACCCTGATTCCGAGGTTTATCTCAACCTCGAGTCTCGCTTGAGGACTCAGTTGGTATTATCCTTTATAGTACTCTCCCTCTCTTTACGGCATGGCTCATTTCAATTGTGTTTGGATTTTAAAAAGCGTGTCTTGTGTCTTGTGTTTCTTGGTCAAGGAAAGCCCCTTGCTCCAATTCCTGAATCTGAAGAAGAGTTTGAACAAGACGAAGAACAAGAGAGTGACGACGTTGAACAAGACACAGCTGAGAAGAAATATAGACAAGTTGAGCGGGCTCTCCATGAGAGAAGAGATAAGAGGTTTGACTCTGTAGTTGCCATCAGAAAAGATCTAGAGACTACTCTAAACAAGGTGGAAGTTGTAGCACCTAAAACTCCAGAGGTTAGAGATCAGAACTGCAAGGAAGTGCCCTTGTCTGGAAAGCAGCAATCTAATGCGTGGCAAGCCATACCTAAGCCTAAGGGTCATTCAACACTCGATTACGCCCGTTGGGATTCAGTTGAAGATGGATCCAGCGAAGAAGATGACGATGACGACAGTGATGACAGTGATGAGTCTCCACCCCAGTACAGATTCCGTGTAAAAACCGTTGGGGTGCGTCCTGTGAAATGAATATATAGTGTAGATAGGATTCATGTGATGGTTTCTTTCATCCTGCATATTGTTGCACAGAAGAGCTGGCCAAAAAAAGTATTAGAGACAAAAGAGGACTAGTGTTACCAAAGCTGACTAGCCATGTTTTATATTTGCCTCATCTGCAATTGGCTTCAGAGGTCGGTCACCATGCATGTATCAGTGTACTTGTGTCTATTTATACATTAAAACATACAGAGTTTAGATAAGAGTTACGCAATACAAGAGACCATCTTCAAATCAAATGGTGTGTTCTATTTTTTAATGAAATCTTTCTTTGCCTCACAGACTCTACAATTCCTAATTATTGTAATCGGTCCATGCCATTACCTATTCCTTCTCCCATCTCTCGCTTCTCCACTGTCTCTCTCTCTCTCTTGCCCTCCCTTTACAATGAACTTTGAAGACTGATTACCACCCACACAGTCCTTAGCAACAAGATTCATTGAGCCACATTTGAAACATCCATTCCCTGTAACCATTTTTGCCGCCAAGTAAAGTTGAGCTTGCAGCGTTCCATGTTTTGTCAAGGATTTCTACAGTTATTTCGTCTTTTCTGCCGGAACTGTGACCAAAGTTTGGATACACTCTGGCTGAAATGAATCCACATGTATTCGTCTATCATTGATCAGAGCATTGTCCATCTGGAAAGCAACAACTTGGTATAATTTACAAATCTATGTCAACACTTCAAGTTGACAATTACCTTAAAGTAAGCTTGTTCACATGCATCCTTGTTTTTAATCTTTATAACTAAAAAAAAAAATTCTCAACTAACAAGAGATTTCTTGTCACCTATAAAGGCGCTAGCACAAATTGTCACCTGTTTTGAAATCCCGGATTACATCAACCCTTGACCCTTCCATATTCAGACATGAAGATAAATAAATACAACAGCAGAAAATTGAGGTTTCGAAGCGAACACACACATATATATATATATATATATATATAAAGGAAATATCGCTCCGATATGACAGTTCCGAAGCTTAAAAAAATGGTATGGAGGTCCTCATCATTCATGAGACAAGAAGAAAAAAGAACAAAATATCACAAACGCAAATTTTATATATCAAGCACCTACCTTAGCCTCAGTCACAGGACTCAGTAAACAGATGAACAACACATTGTCAGGAGGCTTTACCTCGGCCTCGGGGATATATATATATATCTCCTATCTGCAACAGCAATACAAGCTCAGATATTTAAACGTATTTGATACAACTACATGCCAAACTGAATCCGTGATGCTTACACTTTCAAGTACAACGGCACTACTAGAATGAGCAGCCTTTTCGCGGATAAACTCCTCCAGTTCCTGAGCACCAAGTTCTTCATCCATTCATATTCAAGTCGCAAGTCATTTTTAAACTCTTCCTTAGGTTTTCCTTCTGGGGAGAGCATCTGGGGTATCATTTCCGCCAGCTGTGCCTGTGCGGGATCATCAAATGGATCTTAAAGTATATATATGTGTGCTTGGTGTTTGTTGTTTATGTGGTCTGTTATTCGCATTTACCCTATTCCACGCGTCAATCCCCTCAGCAATCTCCCCCAAACACCTGAAAATATGGCCAAAAATTGTGTGTATGTAACCGGTATATACAAAAGAAAGCATAGACAGATTTATGAATGATTTCGTGCTTACATAAAGATAGTCCAGACATCATTACGATGTGTGAAATACAACTGAAATGAAAACAGACAAGTCACATGAGGACAGGACATAACACCACAAAACTTGATCCACATCACACTGATTTCATAAACATGGTAACTCAAGCAAATTAATGATTAATGGGAAATATAAATGATAGTATAAACACACAACGAACAGCAAACTAGTGACCAAAGAGTAAGGGATTTAAAAGGTGAAGATGAAAAAAAAAAAACATCTTACTTGTAGACAGATTGGATCACTCACCTGTGCTGTGAAATCCCACAGTGTGGGAGAGGCACCGATTGTATCACTTTGATCCTACCATATAAGCAAGCAAGCAAGTTAACTCGTCACAATAAGAACTGACATGTTCCCTCCCTGCTGAACCTGAAACTCAAAATTGCAAGTGAGAAGCAAAAAGTACGCTTTACAATAGCTTATCTCATTCATCAACAAACCCGAGAACGTACTGTCGGAAAAAGGGAAGAACAAATTAATAAGACAATGAAGAAGAAGATAGAGAGCAGATTCGTTGCTGCAAGATTGATTCAAGTTCTGATTTTGAGCAATAAAGCGAAAAGGATGAAGAGAGAAATACCTCAAAATGGAGATTTGTGAAACTTCTCCTCTTCGTCTCTTTCAGAATCTTCTTCGACTATGTAGAGAGGTTTCAAAGTTGAGTTTTTTTTTTTTTCTTTCAGATTTTTGCTGTTGATCTCTTGGGGTTTAAATTGCTTCATAACCAAAAGCTGAGTTGATTTTAATAAGAAAAGAAAAAAAATAGCTGAGGCTGAGGGGGGTTAAAAAACACGAAACTTGTAAAAAATTCAAGGACTCAAAGTCAATATAAGGAGCAGACAGACAGCTACAAATGAAAAAAAGGTGAGGATCTTCCAATAAAAAGACGCCACGTAGTTTTTAGTTGGGCAAAGCCGAAGAAGATCCCCGAGGGCCCTTTTTGCGAGATCAGCAATATGTCTCAAAGCGGCGGTGACTTCAGCCTCCCCGACGAGATTCTCGCCGTGATTCCCACCGACCCTTATGATCAACTCGATCTCGCCAGGAAGATCACTTCCATGGCCATCGCTTCTAGGGTTTCAACTCTGGAATCCCAAGTCTCCGGCTTGAGACAGAAGCTTCTTGAGAAAGATGGGCTTGTCCTTGAACTTGAA
>NC_025687.1:28351508-28353790 GCF_000633955.1 Camelina sativa | reverse complement strand
TAATCTGTTGGTTTTGACTTGGATCCGAGTGTATGTGTCTTTTACTCAATTGGTTCATCTTTGGATTGAAGATGAAACTAACTCAAGAACGAGATTCACTGGCAATTACCGCGAAGAAACTCGGTCGTGATTTTGCAAAGGTTCTTGCTTTTTTCAAATGTTCTGTGTTTAGATTATATTTATTCATTTCATTTTGATTTCGTCGTGCTCATAGCCTCTTATGTGTTTTGCCTTGTAGCTGGAAGCATTTAAGAGACAATTGATGCAGTCATTGAATGATGAGAATCCATCTGTATGCTCTCTCTTAACCATTACCTCTTTGACAACCTCTTTTTCATATCTGGAACCATAAACATTTTAATGTTCTTCTTTCTACAGCAATCTGAGACAGCTGATGTCAAAATGGTTCCTCGAGACAAAGGTATTGTAACATCTCTTGTTGACCTTCATTTTCTTTCCTCTTTTTCTTTATGTGTACATGACATACTTGTTCTGATGTTATCTACTCTGTGTCCATTGTAGATGAGAATTCAAATGGCTTATCGGCACGCGGTTCCTACTCAAACAAAGAAGGTAATGATGATGGCTGATTTATGCAATAATTTAAGTTTGTAGTAACAAAATAACATACGTTAGGCCAGATGAGTACTTGTTGATGTTTTACAAACAATGAAGAACCTATTCAAATGTGTAATTTTGATGTATGTATGTGTAATGCTTCATGAAACAGGTTTCAGTGAAGCCAGGCAAAGACTGCCTTTGACACCCCAGTTCTCTCCTGCGTTTACGCCAAGCGGAACACCGAAGATGATATCTACTGCTGCGTCTCCGAGAAGCTACTCTGCCGCTTCATCGCCAAAGCTATTCTCTGGTGCCGCATCTCCAACATCTTCACATTATGATGTACGTCTGTGGTCTTCAGCAAGCCAGCAATCTTCAGTGCCAAACTCTCCTCCTCGCTCACATTCTGTTTCAGGTTTTTACAACTTCAGCATTTACAATAATGTTGTCTGAATTTACATCATCAATGTGATTGTTCTCATCCTCACAAAATCACAAACTCACTATTTCTTATACAGCTCGCCATCCGCGGATTGATGGGAAAGAGTTCTTTAGACAAGCCAGGTACATATTACAAATTGTGAATTTCCTATAGCCAGCAACCAGTAAATGAGAATGAATGATAGATATATTAGCATGTTGAGTTTGCAGGAGCCGTCTGTCTTACGAACAGTTCAGTGCATTTCTGGCTAACATCAAGGAACTAAACGCTAGGAAGCAGAGCCGGGAGGTAATAATACCTACTGCCCT
Organism: Camelina sativa; assembly: GCF_000633955.1. NCBI lineage: Eukaryota > Viridiplantae > Streptophyta > Magnoliopsida > Brassicales > Brassicaceae > Camelina > Camelina sativa. The sequence goes on along the minus strand of NC_025687.1, from coordinate 28,352,479 downwards.
CAAACGCAAACTCTTGTGAGAGTCTGAATTTGTACTATATATAATGTTTGAATCCTAAAATGGTGTCATCTCTCTCATCTTTATCGCCAGGAAACATTACATAAAGCGGAGGAAATATTTGGAAAGGAAAACAATGATCTTTACATATCGTTTAAGGGACTTGTCACAGGCGGGCGTTGAAACCAAAACAAACACCAACTTCGAAGCTTTCTTTACATGACCGACCAATTTAGTCATGACTGATCCAAAATTTGTAAAACCTCTTTTAACCATACAAAAAGAGCCAGGGAATTTTGTTGTTGAAAGTCCCCCAGTTCTTTTGCTAATAAGAGTTTATATATATATATATATATATATATATATATATATATCTGTAGAACGCAAAACAATAATCCAATAATGTATCATCATCATCATTCATTCGATGCTGCCTTAGTTGAACAGATGAACAAAAGACGTGAAAGATGTAATAAGTACAAATAATATTTTGTCAACTTATAATCTCAGTCAAACAAAATTTGGAAACGTTCAGAAAACGTTTTGAGAGAGTGTTAAGACAAAACAAATTGATACATCATTTATAAGCCTGGGGATGGGGATTAAAGCCTAGATTGGCAAAGCGTTTGTAGGAGCGTTATGTGGGAAACGCTATGAGTCAACGCCAATCAAGATTTTTTTTTTACTCCTTTCACACGTGTAAGAAAAACTGGTAACTGCTCTAAAAACCTAAGGGTTATCACGCTGGATATGGGAGAGTTTGGACTATTATTTTTAAACAATTATCACTTAAATATATTAATTTTGAAACCAAAATATTCTGGTAAAAAAATATTTAACTTGAGTCCAAATAAGAAACAATATATTGGAATATGCTTTCAATATTCCCTAATTCAAATTTAAAATTAATATTTTCAAAATATATATTTAATTTTAATTTATAAAATTGCTAATTTTTCGTTATTTGTTTTTTT
>NC_025687.1:28331065-28349829 GCF_000633955.1 Camelina sativa | reverse complement strand
CTCTAAAAACCTAAGGGTTATCACGCTGGATATGGGAGAGTTTGGACTATTATTTTTAAACAATTATCACTTAAATATATTAATTTTGAAACCAAAATATTCTGGTAAAAAAATATTTAACTTGAGTCCAAATAAGAAACAATATATTGGAATATGCTTTCAATATTCCCTAATTCAAATTTAAAATTAATATTTTCAAAATATATATTTAATTTTAATTTATAAAATTGCTAATTTTTCGTTATTTGTTTTTTTGCTTTCATAGATATTTTTTATAATTTTATTTTTAATAAAATTAGTTCTAAATAAATTTGTTTTAAAACAAAGAATTTTTATTTATAAAAAAAATAAATATATATTTTAGATTTTATTTCCAGCCCCCGTTCACAGCTCCCTTCTCCCCGCCCCTGCTTCAGCTGCTTACCGTTGTTGCTCCCCTCTCCGCTTTGCCAATCTAGCCTTAATAATATCCATTACTTGCAATCTCAAATCATGGGCTCATGAAGATTAATTTAGTGTGACACGTAATGGCCCAATATGACCCATTAGAGCTAAAACCCTGATTTAGAGAATAGAGCATATATAATAAGAAGCTTTCGTCGCCGTCTCCTTGCACCTCTCTTCTCTCTTTCTCTCACTAGTCTTCATCTTTCTCGTTAAGGTTAGTCGCCGCATCGATCTTTACCGATGATTCGATTTCCATGTAGATGTTTGCTTTTGTGTTTGTCTTGATTAGTTTTAGCAATTTTGTTCCGTTTTGGTGTTTAGATGACTACTGAGTCTTGCTGGAGATGTCGTTTGATTGTTTAACCAAAACCTTTGATTCATCTCCGGTAGTTGCTTGTTTTGATAAGTCTGTTGTCATGCATGGTTCTAATTTTTACAACTCGATCTGGTTTGGTAGATGATACCGTTTTGATGTTTAGATGACAGAGACTTACTTGCTGCAGATCTGTGCTAATATCCTTTGATTGTCTCACCAAAACCTATGATTCATCTCCGATAGTTGCTTGTTTTGATAAGTCTGTTGTTATGCATCGTTTGATTTTTTACCTCTCGATCTGGTTTGCTAAATGATAATCTGAAAATTTTCAGTTTTTGTTGTTCTGTCACTAAGTAATATCCAGATCCTTTGTTCTTGAGAATAATTTACGAAAAATTATCATAGTCTTCACTTGTTTATATGTATCTTCATTTCTGTATGATTTTTATTTGTTTTGTTGCAAAAGCGTGATATAAGCTAAAGTTTCCCTACTTATTGTCTGATTTGTAATGAAATATCTCAGTCAATCTAATTCAATTGCTAATCCTTACTTTTTCTTTGATATTGCAGAGATTTTGGAGGTGACAACAAAAGTTTTACAAAATGGTAATACTTTTGTTTTGGTTCTTATATCATCGCTAGGCATTTTATACTATAAGGATTCATGCTTCAATAAAGACCTTTGTTATATACACTTGCAGGTGAAGTTCACAGCTGATGAGCTCCGACGGATTATGGACTACAAACACAACATCCGTAATATGTCCGTTATTGCTCATGTTGACCACGGTATATTATTATTCACCTCTCTTTGGAGATTGTTTAACCTGAATCTCTAGTCATATTTTTCAGTCTTTGTTCACAGTTTATAACTGTTTTCAGATTAATCTATCTCTTTTTTCTATTTCAACAGGGAAATCCACTCTCACTGATTCCTTGGTTGCTGCTGCTGGTATCATTGCCCAAGAGGTTGCTGGTGATGTTCGTATGACTGATACCAGAGCTGATGAGGCAGAACGTGGTATCACCATCAAGTCCACTGGTATTTCTCTCTACTACGAGATGACTGATGCTTCTTTGAAGAGTTTCACTGGAGCCAGGGACGGAAACGAATACCTCATCAACCTTATCGATTCACCTGGGCACGTTGACTTTTCTTCTGAGGTTACTGCTGCTCTCCGTATCACTGATGGTGCTCTTGTCGTGGTCGACTGCATTGAGGGTGTGTGTGTTCAGACTGAGACTGTTCTACGTCAGGCTCTTGGTGAGAGGATTCGACCTGTCTTGACTGTCAACAAAATGGACAGATGTTTCCTTGAGCTTCAAGTTGATGGTGAGGAGGCTTACCAGACTTTCTCGAGGGTCATTGAGAATGCTAATGTCATTATGGCTACATATGAGGATCCTCTCCTTGGTGATGTTCAAGTTTATCCTGAGAAGGGTACTGTGGCGTTTTCTGCTGGTCTCCATGGTTGGGCGTTTACACTTACCAACTTTGCCAAGATGTATGCTTCCAAGTTCGGTGTTGATGAATCTAAGATGATGGAGAGACTCTGGGGTGAGAATTTCTTTGACCCTGCCACCAGGAAATGGACTAGCAAAAACACTGGTACCGCGACCTGCAAGCGAGGGTTTGTCCAGTTCTGCTATGAACCCATCAAGCAAATCATTGCCACTTGCATGAATGACCAGAAGGACAAGCTTTGGCCTATGTTGGCGAAGCTTGGTGTCCAGATGAAGAACGATGAGAAGGAACTGTTGGCTAAGCCTTTGATGAAGCGTGTTATGCAGACGTGGCTCCCGGCAAGTACTGCACTACTTGAGATGATGATCTTTCATTTGCCATCTCCCCACACTGCCCAGAGGTACCGTGTTGAGAATCTGTATGAAGGTCCCCTTGATGATAAGTATGCAAATGCCATCAGGAACTGTGACCCCAATGGTCCTCTCATGCTGTACGTGTCTAAGATGATTCCTGCTTCTGACAAGGGTAGGTTCTTTGCCTTTGGTCGTGTCTTTGCTGGTAGGGTTGCTACTGGTATGAAGGTCAGAATCATGGGTCCCAACTTTGTTCCTGGTGAGAAGAAGGATCTGTATGTTAAGAGTGTTCAGAGGACTGTTATTTGGATGGGTAAGAGGCAAGAGACTGTGGACGATGTTCCTTGTGGTAACACTGTTGCTATGGTTGGGCTGGATCAGTTCATCACAAAGAATGCTACATTGACTAATGAGAATGAAGTTGATGCTCATCCCATTCGCGCCATGAAGTTTTCTGTGTCTCCTGTTGTTCGTGTCGCTGTTCAGTGTAAGGTTGCATCTGATCTTCCTAAGCTTGTTGAGGGTCTCAAGAGGCTGGCCAAGTCTGATCCTATGGTTGTGTGCTCAATGGAAGAGTCAGGGCAGCACATTGTCGCTGGTGCAGGAGAACTCCATATTGAGATTTGTTTGAAGGATCTCCAGGATGATTTCATGGGTGGTGCAGAAATTATCAAGTCAGACCCTGTGGTCTCTTTCCGTGAGACAGTATGCGATAGATCTTCACGCACGGTAATGAGTAAGTCTCCTAACAAGCACAACCGTCTGTACATGGAAGCAAGACCCATGGAGGAAGGTCTAGCTGAGGCTATTGATGAGGGACGTATTGGTCCAAGGGATGACCCTAAGACCAGGTCCAAGATCTTGGCGGAGGAGTTTGGATGGGACAAGGATCTTGCAAAGAAAATCTGGGCGTTTGGACCTGAAACCACAGGGCCTAACATGGTGGTTGATATGTGTAAGGGAGTTCAGTACCTTAATGAAATCAAGGACTCAGTGGTGGCTGGTTTCCAGTGGGCTTCCAAGGAAGGTCCTCTTTGCGAAGAGAACATGAGAGGCATCTGTTTTGAGGTTTGTGATGTGGTTCTTCACTCTGATGCGATCCACAGAGGAGGTGGTCAGGTCATCCCAACAGCCAGAAGAGTCATATACGCTTCCCAGCTCACAGCCAAGCCTAGACTTTTGGAGCCTGTATACATGGTTGAGATCCAGGCACCAGAGGGAGCTCTTGGAGGAATCTACAGCGTGCTGAATCAGAAGAGAGGACACGTCTTTGAGGAGATGCAGAGGCCAGGGACACCACTGTACAACATCAAGGCGTACCTGCCTGTTGTGGAGTCGTTTGGATTCTCGGCTCAGCTTAGGGCAGCAACCTCAGGACAGGCGTTCCCGCAGTGTGTTTTTGATCATTGGGAAATGATGTCGTCTGACCCTCTTGAGCCAGGAACTCAGGCCTCAGTGCTTGTGGCTGATACCAGGAAGAGGAAGGGTTTGAAGGAACAGATGACTCCACTCTCTGATTTCGAAGACAAGCTTTAAGCTTTCACCAAAACTTTTAGCCCTCTTTCGCTATTGTTACTTCTCTTTTTTATTTTTGTCTTTTTGATTGTACCATGTACAATGAGGGTTTTGAATACAAATTTCAATGTGGCTGATGAATTTTTTTTTAAACACATGTGGATTAAACTGAGTTTAGAAGATTCATCTCAAAATACTGGCACATGTATTGCCTCATTTCGAGTCTGTCCTGTCCTCGTATTGATTTTTTTGTGTGGAAAATTTTGTTTTATTCTGATTGGTTGACGATAATTTTGTTAATTTTTATTTTCTCCTTTGATCACAATTATTGTATATTAATCTATTTTTTTCTAAAATAAAAATATACTAAACTTCATCATTTTAAAAAATTTATAAATAAAAAGTAGTTTCGTTTCTTTTGAACATAGAAAAAGGATAGAAAAAACCATTTCTAATTATTATTTTCTATTATTTTTGATTACTTTTTTTGTGTGATTAAACTTATTCTTTTTAGTTTTTACTTGCAAAAAGAAAATTAATTTCAATTATAAACATTATAAAACATATAAGCAATTATTTAGTTTTTATTCACTTTAATTTAGGTTTAATTGATAATTCTTATAAAATATGTAAACACAAATAATAATAAAAAATAAAATATGAAAATACAAAATGGTAGGGTAAGGTGTTGAATTTTATTAAACAAAACTATCAGAGATATTAAAATTGAATTGAGTGTTAAGATAAAATAATGTGGAGTGTTAAAAGTTAAGGTAGTGGATGTTGAATTTAATAATATTGTATATAGTCTTATGTGGATGCTTTGTGCATCATTTGTAGATGCTTAGGTGGTCGAACGAGAATAAAGAAAATTTAAAATATATATAATTCAAAGTACATAGTTAAAAAATTAATTAAATTAATGAACAACGAATTGATTTTTATTATTAATCAAATACAACTCGCCACTGAAATCGATTCAACGAAGAAGAAGTAGAACTAGGCGACACCATTTCTATATGGACTGATCCCTGGATACCAGCTCAATCCCCAAGATCAGCTTTAAGTAACGGTCCTTTTCAGGACCCATCTCTCTCATTTTCTCAATTCATGGACCCTTTAACGAATACTTGGCACAGAGATCGGCTCGTTAAGCGTTTTGATCCAATGGATGTTGACTTGATAGAGGATATTCCTTTCGGTGTTTTCTCGTTGGCAGACTCCTTTGGGTGGAACTTTAGGAAATCGGGTATAAATAGGTGTAACACCCGCGATCCTGAATAGGATCGTAGGTCGTGGCTTGGTCCTAGATGGTAGGGAGATCTCGGACAAGTCGGGAAAAGAGCTACGCATTAGCTCGGACAAGGAGGGAAACAAGCCAAGCATGGGACAAAGATCGGTCAGCTTCGGAAAACTCTCGGCCAGCTGCGGACAGTTCTCGGCCAGCTGCGGACAGTTCTCGGCCAGCTGCAGACAGTTCTCGGCCAGCTACGACAGCTCTCGGCCAGCTGCGGATAGTTCGGCCAGCTACGTCCAGCACGACCAGCTGCTAGTCAGCTCGATCCAGCTCGACCCAGCTCGACCCAACTTGACCCAGCTGGACCAGCTGTACGGTAGTGGACGGAGTTCAGGTCAGCTGGGGAGCTCAGGACCGAACGGGCATGGCCGAACGGATATGGATGAACATGCATGGCCGAATATGTGCGATCGGACAGATGTGTCCGATAGGTGTCTTTTGGGGCCAAAACTGCCGCATGTACCCTATAAATAGAGGGCGTGGCTTTCATTTCGAACACACCATCGGAAACAGGAAAATACAGTAAAACTCTAGAGTTCGAGTATAAGATAGGGAAGAAGGTTCCGAGAGAAAGAGAGTTCGGCGATAAGGCTTAAGGGCTGGAGGTACGGTACAATACCGACCTTATGGTTCTGGGAAATGGGGTAGTTGCATCTGCATAAGCATTTGTAATACTTCGGTTGGTCCCGTTGGTCGGAGGAAAGGGGGTGCGGCTCGGCGGGATACGGCCGAACTGATGCGCATGCTACCTCCCTACCGACCAGCGTACCATCCGGAGTGTCCGAGTACGGACGGAGAAAAGTAAAAGCGGCTCGGCGGTTGGATAGGGATCTGTACAGATTCCACGGTACACCGTCTGAACTGATGCGCGGGATAACTCTCTACCGGCCGACCGCTGTACTGGACGAATGTTAGAACTTAGCGTGCATTGCATGACATTGTACGGCTAAGGGGAAGGTTATTGATGGTTACTTGGATTTCAGGAAAGGAGAATGATCGCGGGAAAGGAAGTGCTTAGGCGCGAGACTCATGGCCGGGAAGATGAGTGGTGGTGACATGGGTAGCTAGGATCTATTATACAGCTTGTACTAGCTTATTATGCAAACTCATAAGTTGTATCGAATCCTTTTATTATTTAATACAATGTTCAAATGTTTGCTTTACTCTAAGTTATATCATATAGATTCTAGATATTGAATCACAAAATGCGCGAATGAACCTTATTTAAAGAATGGACTGTATAATATGACTAAGTAGCGAGGAAAGGACGAGAGAACCTCACCGGACATCGGATGGCCGGGGTTGGGGTCTTTCAAGTTGGTATCAGAGCATGCTTGGTTCTAGGACCGGTAAAATGGGTTTCAGGTATCACCACTCATCGGCTTAATGGGATCTCGCTGTAGTTGTTCTTAGTGTTATCGGTTTATTTTATTAACCATGACTAAAGTGCATGCGTTTTGCAGATGGGTAAGAGCAACAAGGAAAAGAAAAGGAAGGGCAAGGAAGTGGCCGATGAGATCACTAACGCCGCTGAGACATTAGTCGACGTGGAAGGAGGGAACACAAACGCCCAGAATCCAGCCGGACATGTGGCTGGAGAGAAACAACCGGATAATGATAAGCCGGAGAGTAGCGGTGCTACGGACGTGAATGGGCAACAGAATGCCGTACCATCGTCCCAGGAACAATGGGAAACGATGAAGGCAATGATGGCACAGTTGGACATGCTGACAAAGGCGTTGGTACCGGTACGTTCGAAGATCATCGAAGTTAGTCCGGGAGATTCTCCGAGAAAAAGACGGGACTACTTGGATGCGTTGGAGCATATGTCGAGACTGAAGACAAAAAAATTTCCGGGAAGTTCGGATCCGATCGTGGCTGACAAGTGGAGAAGTCGACTTGTAAGGAATATTAATTCCACTCGCTGCCCGGAGGAGTATCAAAAGGACATCACTGTCCATTTCCTGGAAGAGGAAGCACATGACTGGTGGGTGTCAGTTGTGAAACGGAAAGGTGGGCAAGTTATAACACTTGCGGACTTTGAGAAGGAATTCAACAAGAAATTATTTCCTCCGGAGGCTTGGGACCGACTGGAAAGTGCGTACCTGAGCCTGATACAAGGGGATATGACGGTACATGCATATGATGCTGAATTCAGTCGCCTTAGGCGCTTTATCCGCGGATTACGGGTGGACATCCGCAACCATTGCGTGAAAGGTGTCTTTTACTCGGTCGTGGAGGTAGTGGAAAGGGCAGTTATGATAGAAGCTGGGTTGGAGGAAGAGAAACAGCTTAGACGCGAGAGGGTTTCATTGCGTTCAAATAACCCAGCCAAAACCATTGATCGAAAAAGGAAATGGGACAAGGTGGATAACGCGAGGTCCGACGCCAAGTTTGGGGAGTGTAGGACTTGCGGAAAATACCACAACGGTTCTTGCTGGAGGGCCGTGGGTGCATGTGTTCGCTGTGGAAGCAAGGATCATGCAATCCGGAACTGTCCGAGGATGGAAAATGGCGATGGGCCAAGGTCCTGCTTCTCGTGCGGAAAAGAGGTACATTTTAAGAGGGAATGTCCGAAGCTTGACGAGGGCAGACAGAACTATCAGTGTGGGAACCATGGCGAGGAACCTTTACCGCAACCACCAAAGAGACATGCTGTTGCACCACGCGTGTACGAACTGTCCGAGGAAACTGCTGCTGGGAATTACAGGGCGATTACTGGTATGTATGAGAACCTTTCTAAGTTCAATTCGTGCATTACATAGCATCATAATGCATATGAAAGGGGGATATGGGTACTTAGCATTCTAGAGGAATGTGTAGGGACCTTACGAATAGGTTATGTGGAAACGCACACCTTGTTTGATTCGGGGGCCACACACTGTTTTGTGAGCCCGGAAATGATAGGGAAAGGTGGGTTCAAGCGTGAACCGAACACCGGATATGGATTGGTCCGAGCAGCCGGCGGGCAGGTGATGTACCTGTATGGTGTGGTTCATGGAATCTCGGTCATCGTCAATGGTGTCAATATGCCTACTGACCTGATCATTGTTCCACTCATGAAACACGATGTTATCTTGGGGATGGACTGGTTGGGAAAGTACAAGGCTCACATTGACTGTCACCAAGGGCGAGTAAATTTTGAGAGAAAGGATGGGACGTTAAAGTTCCAGGGAATAAGATAAACTTCGGGAAGTTTGATTATCTCGCAATCGAGGCGAAAAGGATGCTGGAGAAAGGCTGTGAGGCATACTTAGCCACAATCATAACAAAGGAAGTTGGGGAAAAGGCGGAGTTGGACGATATTCCAATAGCCAACGAATTTGCCGATGTGTTTGAAGTGGTACAGGGAGTGCCACCGGATAGGTCAGATCCGTTCACCATCGAGCTAGAACCGGGGACGACCCCTATATCTAAAGCGCCTTACCGGATGGCACATGCAGAAATGGCAGAGTGAAAGAAACAATTGGGAGAATTGTTGGAGAAAGGATTTATCAGACCAAGTAGTTCACCATGGGGTGCACCGGTCTTGTTTGTAAAGAAAAAGGATGGTAGCTTCAGACTATGCATCGATTACCGGGGGCTGAATTGGGTGACGGTGAAGAATAAGTACCCATTGCCCCGGATAGATGAGTTGTTGGAAAATCTCCGATGTGCAAAGTGGGTCTCAAAGATAGACTTGGCTTTGGGGTACCATCAAATTCCGATTGATCCAACAGACATTTAGAAAACAGCTTTCTGGACAAGGTACGACCACTTTGAGTTTGTGGTCATGCTGTTCGAACTGAGCAATGCACCAGCAGCTTTCATGAAGTTGATGAACGGTGTGTTCCGGGAATTCTTGGACGTGTTTGTTATCATCTTCATTGATGACATACTCGTTTACTTGAAGGATTGGGAAACCCATCAAAATCACTTGAGGGCAGTATTAGAGCGGTTAAGGGACCAAAATCTTTTCGCGAAGTTAAGCAAATGCTTGTTTTGGCAAAAGAGTGTCGGATTCCTTGGACACATTGTCTCGGACCAAGGAGTGTCCGTGGATCCGGAGAAGATTAAGTCGATAAAGGACTGGCCATGTCCGAAGAATGCCACCGAGATAAGGAGCTTTCTTGGGTTGGCTGGATATTACCAAAGGTTTGTCAAAGGCATTGCGAGTATGTCTCAGCCAATGACACGATTGATGGGAAAGGACACTAAGTTCCAATGGTCGGAAGAATGCGAGAAAAGTTTTTCGGAGTTAATGGCAATGCTCACGAGTGCTCCGGTACTGGTACTGCCGGAGGCGGACGAGCCGTACGTGGGGTACACTGATGCCTTTATAACTGGGTTAGGTTGTGTACTAATGCAGAAGGGTGGTGTAATCACATATGCTTCAAGGCAATTGCGTAAACACGAGGGAAATTACCCAATGCACGATCTAGAAATGGCCGTGGTGGTGTTAGCGTCGAAGATTTGGCGTTCATACCTCTATGGAGCCAAAGTTCAAATCTTCACCGACCACAAGAGTTTAAAGTACATATTCACCCAGCCGGAGTTAAATCTAAGGCAAAGGAGGTGGATGGAGTTTGTCACAGATTATGACTTAGACATCGCCTATCACCCGGGAAAGGCAAATCAAGTCGCTGATGCCTTAAGTAGGAGACGCTGCGATGTGGAAGCCGAGAAAAATCAGGAAGAATTGGTTTACATGATGGGGGCTTTGCATTTAAATGCATTGTCTAAGGAGTTTGAGCCACTAGGCCTGGGAGCGGCCGATCAGGCGGATCTACTTAGTAGAATTCGATTGGCTCAAGAAAAAGACGAGGAACTTAAGAGTTGAGCGGAGAATAATAAGACGGAGTTTTAGACATCAAATAATGGTACCATTGCGGTGAATGGACGAGTATGTGTGCCGCAAAACAAGGAGTTAAGGGAGGAAATTCTAAAGGAAGCGCACCAGTCTAAGTTCTCGATCCACCCTGGTTCGACTAAGATGTGACTAGATTGCCTATGAGTAAGCTTAAGCATGATGCGGTTTGGGTAGTGGTGGAAAAATTGACCAAATCTGCACACTTCATCGCAATCGCGGAAACAGATGGAGCCGAGGTAATCGCGGTCAGGTACATCGAGGAGATCGTCCGGTTGCACGGAGTGCCGGTGAGTATTGTCTCGGACCGTGATAAGCGGTTCACTTCACATTTCTAGAAGGCTTTTCAAAGGGCGTTGGAAACAAGGGTGAACCTAAGTACGACCTATCACCCACAAACTGATGGACAGTCCGAGAGAACAAATCAGACACTCGAGGACATGTTGCGAGCGTGTGTACTGGATTGAGGCGGAAGCTGGGAAAAGTACTTGAACTTGGTGGAATTCGCGTACAACAATAGCTACCAAGCTAGTATTGGAATGTCGCCTTATGAAGCGCTTTATGGCCGGGCATGTCGAACGCCGTTGTGCTGGACGCCGGTTGGGGAACGGACGTTATTCGGACCCGAGATTATGGACGAGACAGCTGAAAAGTTGAAGCTCTTGAAAATCAAGTTAAAGGAAGCCCAAAACCGACAGAAAAGTTATGGGGACAAGCGTCGGAAGGAGTTGTAGTTTGAAGTGGGCGATTTGGTGTATCTTAAGGCGATGACCTATAAGGGAAAAGGGCGATTTACCAAAAGGAAAAAGTTGAGCCCAAGGTACGATGGTCCGTACAAGGTGATCGAACGGGTAGGCATGTTGGCTTACAAGTTGGAGTTACCACCAAAGCTAGACACCGTTCACAAGGTTTTTCGTGTATCACAATTACAGAAATGCCTAAGTGAGGAAGACGAAGTGGTCGAGGACGTACCACCTGAGTTGCAAGAAAACTTGGCGGTTGAAGCCACGCCTATTCGAATCATTGATCGAATCGTAAAGGGAATGCGCAGGAAAAAGATTAACATGGTGGACACGAAGAAGCTACTTGGGAGACTGAAAACAAGATGAAGGCGGATTATCCTAAGTGGTTTAAGGAGATGAGTGAAGATTAACTTGATCCGGATTCGGGGACGAATCCCTTTCAAGGGGGGGAGACTTGTAACACCCGCGATCCTAAATAGGATCGTAGGTCGTGGCTTTGTCCGAGATGGTAGGGAGATCTCAGACAAGTCGGGAAAAGAGTTGCGCATTAGCTCGGACAAGGAGGGAAACAAGCCAAGCATGGGACAAAGATCGGTCAGCTTCGAAAAACTCTCGGCCAGTTGCGGACAGTTCTCGGCCAGCTACAGACAGTTCTCGGCCAGCTGCGTACAGTTCTTGGCCAGCTACGGCAGCTCTCGGCCAGCTGCGGATAGTTCGACCAGCTACGTCCAGCTCGACCAGCTGCCAGTCTGCTCGATCCAGCTCGACCCAGCTCGACCCAGCTTGGCCAGCTGTATGGTAGTGGATGGAGTTCAGGTCAGCTGGGGAGCTCGGGACCAAACGGGCATGGCCGAACGGACATGGATGAACAGGCATAGCCGAATGGACATGGCCAAATATGTGCGATCGGACGGATGTGTCTGATAGGTGTTTTTGGGGCCAAAACCGCGGCCCGTACCCTATAAATAGAGGGCGTGGCTCTCATTTCGAACACACCATCGGAAACAGGAAAATAAAGTAAAACTCGAGAGCTCGAGTATAAGGTAGGGAAGAAGGTTCCGAGAGAAAGAGAGTTCGGCGATAAGGCTTAAGGGCCGGAGGTACGGTACAATAACGATCTTATGGGTCTGGGAAATGGGGTAGTTGCATCTGCATAAGTATTTGTAATACTTCGGTTGGTCCAGTTGGTCGGAGGAAAGGGGGTGCGGCTCGGCCAGGATACGGCTGAACTGATGCTCATGCTACCTCCCTACCGACCAGCGTACCATCCGGAGTGTCCGAGTACAGACGGTACGGTTGGAGAAAAGTAAACACGGCTCGGCGGTTGGACGGGGATCTGTACAGATTCCTCGGTACACCGTCCGAACTGATGTGCGGGATAACTCTCTACCGCCCGACCTCTGTACTGGACGAATGTTAGAACTTAGCATGCATTGCATGACATTGTACGACTAAGGGGAAGGTTATTGATGGTTACTTGGATTTCAGGAAAGGAGAATGATCGCGGGAAAGGAAGTGCTTAGGCGCGAGACTCATGGCCGGGAAGATGAGTGGTAGTGATATGGGTAGCGGGGATCGATTATACAGCTTGTACTAGCATTATTATGCAAACTCATAAGTTGTATCGAATCCTTTGATTATTTAATACAATGTTCGATTGTTTTCTTTACTCTAAGTTATATCATATAGACTCTAGATATTGAATCACAGAATGCGCGAATGAACCTTATTTAAAGAATGGACCGTATAATATGACTAAGTAGCGAGCAAATGACGAGAGAACGTCACCGGCCATCGGATGGCCGGGGTCGGGGTCTTTCAATACGGTTAAGTCAGGCTATGATACCGCTCGTAGGGGCATCCCTTTGCCGTTTCAGGTTATTCGGGCTGGTGCAGATATTACTTCTCTTCTCACTGGGGTATGGTTATAGGTATTTTGTTGATGGCTCTTGGAAAGAAACAGATTCTTTTGCAGGTGCAGGATGGGTTTGCTTTTCCCCCCAAGGATCATCACCTTTACGTGGAGTCTCCAATTACCGGTGCAGTATGTCCCCGTTGCATGCAGAAGTTGAAGCTTTCATTTGGGCGATACGGTGCATGATTGGCTAGATGTCCAGGATGTGGCTTTCTTTACGGACAGTGCGGACTTGGTTAAGATGGTGTCTTCTCCTCACGACTGGCCGGCTTTCGCAACATATTTGGATGGCATCAAAACTGATAGAGAGGAGTTTGATTCTTTTTATTTATCTTATATTTCTCGAAATGCAAATGTACAAGCGGATTCTTTGGCTCGCCAAGCCCGCCTATCCCCGCAGCATGTTTTGTTTGTAAACAATTTTCTCTCTAGATTGGCTCTTTTGAGCTAATCTCTTTTGTTGACAAAAAAAGAAGAAGAAGAAGAACTAGAATCATATCTAATCCCGAGTTTTTATTTAAGGAAAAAACTTTTAAAAAACACTAATTTATTTTTATTTTGAATGTTTAATATTTGGTGTTTTTGATTGGAAAAAAATATGTATATTAATTAAAACAAACGATTTAATACTTCAAGAATATAAATGTTGTTATTTTCATACTCACGTTTTCAAAACAAAATTAAATTTCCAGTTGATAACATCATTATTTTACCCATTTTAGCTATAGTTTTAGTATGCATTTAGGAACAGTTTGATATGATTTCAAGGCTTTAATGTCCATTATCAAGTATTTTAGGTTTCAAGAAGATTTTACAGGTTTTATAACAAAAAAGGACCAAAAGGCAAGTAAAATACGTTTTAGGAAAATTTCAGAGCTATACAGTACTGGCAATGTTTGAAGAACTTCTAGATCTCACATTTCGACGTACTTGGTGTTTATGGAAAGCTGAGAGAGTCATCTTTCTTATCGAAGTGGAATCAAGTCAATCCATCCAACCATCCGGAAGTTAAGCCCGATTTAACGAAGACGTATCTTAAACCGACCTAAGAAGAACCATCAAGCCAATGGGCTTTTATTGAAGGCCTGACCAGCTACCACCACGGCGGCCCAGTCGAAGTCTTCACCCCCATTCTAGAAGCTTCCTACGCTGCCCCTTTCCATGCACTTAACAAGAGAAGACGTTTCTACCCTTACAAAACCCTAAACCTAGACAGAACCCTATAAATACTCTTCTAAGCCCTAGGGTTTTGAGTGTGCAATCATTGGAGCAGCCAAGAGACACGACCAGAGGAGCAGCCGACGTACAGACCTCTCCCTCGTCCCTCTCTTTGAAGCTTTGAGATCCACCAACTCTTTCTATTCTATTTGCTTTGTACTTTGTTTGTAAGGGAGAATATCCTACAACTTTGTTTGACTATCATTGAAGTAATATGTAAAACCCTTTTCTCTATTTATTCTTTTATGTTTATGAATTGTTTAAACCTTACTTTGATGATTCCCTTAAACGTGCTATAGTATTTTTCTAGTTGGGTTTAAAGGGATAAATCAAAGGGGGGAGATGATCTTAGTTTAGGTGGTAATTTTTAGGGTTTGTTAGATTTATATTCTTGTTTATTCTATGCTTTAATTCTAAGTCTTTACTTAATGCTTTAAGTTAGCCTCATGAACTAACTATGATCTAAAGTGTTTGTGCTTTGCCAAAAGCTTGCATGTGTGCTTGACCTAGCTTAGATGTGTGGGGAGCCATAGGAAGCACATACCCCTTACCTATGGAATTCCACGGATTATAATCGAACCTGTTTGAAATGCTTTGATCTATGGGTCATTGCCTGCGACAGTTGAGTTAAGAATTGTAGGGATCTTAGACGGTTAGCTTGAGAACTTTAAGTTAACGGTTCATTAGTGTTTCATAGTCCGAGTTTTAGATAAACAAACTAACCCTAAACTTTCCTAGATAGATAGATCATTGAACCCCTGCGATTCCCCTTGATGCCCAACGATTGTTTCATTTATTTTACTTGCTTTTATTTACATTCATTTGCTTGCTAGAACCGTGACAACCAAAACCCTATTTTTACTGAGTCCTAGCCTTACTTCCCTCCGTCGGATTCCGTTGAACAACAACTCTCTCTCTGTGGGATCGATCCTTAGATACTACTATCGATTAGCTGTGCACTTTGAGCAATTGTGTGGTCTTCTTAAGGTAAAAGATTTGAAGTGAAAAACCACACACATCAAAGCTTTTTGGCGCGTTGTTGGGGAGAGATTGTTGTTTACAAGAGTCTAGGAACTAGAGTAACGTCTAGGACACCCTGCTGTTTAATTTTTCTTTTTGTTTTTCATTGTTTCAGGAGACCTTGAGGATGAACCTCAACACTCTCCCAGGAGATTTTGAGAACCTTACTATTGCTGAGCTCATGTCACACTATCGAGCCACGGACGAAGACCCATCCGGTCCACAATTCACTCGCTGCACAGTACAAGCCTTGGTCGCTCTCGACCAAGCATTGTACCATCACTTAGGCAATNCACATACCCCTTACCTATGGAATTCCACGGATTATAATCGAACCTGTTTGAAATGCTTTGATCTATGGGTCATTGCCTGCGACAGTTGAGTTAAGAATTGTAGGGATCTTAGACGGTTAGCTTGAGAACTTTAAGTTAACGGTTCATTAGTGTTTCATAGTCCGAGTTTTAGATAAACAAACTAACCCTAAACTTTCCTAGATAGATAGATCATTGAACCCCTGCGATTCCCCTTGATGCCCAACGATTGTTTCATTTATTTTACTTGCTTTTATTTACATTCATTTGCTTGCTAGAACCGTGACAACCAAAACCCTATTTTTACTGAGTCCTAGCCTTACTTACCTCCGTCGGATTCCGTTGAACAACAACTCTCTCTCTGTGGGATCGATCCTTAGATACTACTATCGATTAGCTGTGCACTTTGAGCAATTGTGTGGTCTTCTTAAGGTAAAAGATTTGAAGTGAAAAACCACACACATCAAAGCTTTTTGGCGCGTTGTTGGGGAGAGATTGTTGTTTACAAGAGTCTAGGAACTAGAGTAACGTCTAGGACACCCTGCTGTTTAATTTTTCTTTTTGTTTTTCATTGTTTCAGGAGACCTTGAGGATGAACCTCAACACTCTCCCAGGAGATTTTGAGAACCTTACTATTGCTGAGCTCATGTCACACTATCGAGCCACGGACGAAGACCCATCCGGTCCACAATTCACTCGCTGCACAGTACAAGCCTTGGTCGCTCTCGACCAAGCATTGTACCATCACTTAGGCAATCTTGTCGCAGTGCTTTCACTCGACCATCTGGAGGCCGAGCACCACTTGGACCAGCTTACTGCCGAGCTGAACACTCTTACACACCGTACCACACGGACGTGCCATGCTTTGCAACGGACCATCACCTTGATTCGCAAGAAGTTATGAATGTCGATGTCAATGAAAACTTTTTCTATGACAATCGAAAACCAATCACTTCAAAGAGCTCTTACAATGAAGACAAGCTCATGAAGATGATGGATGAACTTATATCAAGTCATGAGGAGGCTAATAGAGTTCTAAATGCTAAGTTGGATAAGATGAGCATTGAGTTTGGAGCCAAACTCGAGACTATCACCAAGGACGTTACACGCTTGGAGGAGCAAATCAATGCTGTCAACAATCAAGTCTTAAACAACACGGAGTATATTGATGATTACCGAACAAATATTATCAATATGGGTTACACCATTGACACCATCGAGAGCCGTTTAGAGTGGAAGGTTGAAGACTTACAAACCTTATTCAACAACCCGGACGAACGCAACAACTGGAGCTGAACTTTAAACCATCCCTACCGAGATCCTTTCCGAATTCCACACCAAGTCTACCAAGACAACCATCGTAAGCCTATACAACTAAAAGCTGAAGAAGAAATGATGCTGAACTTTATAAGTCGGATGACAGACTCTCTAGATGGGACTTTGAAGATGCTACATGGAAACCTTGACAAAATCCAAACTGATCTTTCGGGAAGAATGGATGATATTGCTATTGAAGTTAAAAGAATAGAGGCGGAAAGTTCTAAAACTGCTGAAGCCATTGAGAGGAAGTTCCATTGTCTTGAAGAAGAGCAGAATAAACATTCAAAGGAGATAAGAAAAAATGCTAAGGAGATTAGCGATTGCAACATGAAGATTAACACTTTGGAGAGCCGTTGCTGCAATAACACCGAAGCTATTCTTAACAAGACCTTCGACCTGTGCAACCATATGGAGAAGTATGAAGAAAGAGCTAAGAAAACCGAAACCAAAGTGGAAGAGATTGGTAAACAATTTGATACCTTGGGAGACACTCTAACCGAAGAGTTCACTGGTCTTCTTGTTCCACTACTTGAGTCTAATATTGGAGCTAAGCAAGCTGCCATGGAAAAGAGAATCAAGTCTCTTGAGGAGAATCTGGAGAGCTCAATCTTGTGTGTTGCTGGACACACCAAGGAAGAAAATCGAATCGATGGAGAAGAAGAAGGAAGAAAAAAAGAAATTCTTGATGAAAAAGGAAAACTTTCATGTTTCCTTTTAGGAAAAGGAATTCTTGGCCCTATAAAAACAAGGGAGAAACCTACTCCTCCTCCACAATATCTCGACGTGAAAGAAGTTCCCCTAGAAGCTGCAGAACCTAAAAAATATTTTTTGAGAGATAAGCTACAAGTTTCGATGGAGACCAAGAGTTCTACACCCGATTTGCAAGAGATCTCTCAAGGAGAAGAAGTTTCGATCCTTATCAAGGATTGTTTTGCTGTAACATCTCTTGAAGCCTCACCACCACGAAACCTTGAAGGTCTAGGAGAAGAAGAAATCGCTGAAGAAGAAGAGGAGTATGAAACCGACTATGAGGATGAGTCCATTAGAGATTATGGATCCGATTTTTCTAACCCTCAACAAGGAGAACCAGAAGCTGAGCCGATTGTAGAAGAAGGAAAGGAGCACCAAACCGCCGAGTTTGGAGAGATACAAACAATCTCTAGATGGGATGAGCCCCCAAGAGACAAGTTTAAGACTTTGATGAAAGCTATTCCGCCCCACATCTCATTCGAAGAAGCATGGAGCAAGTTCCCATTGAAGCGTTTCTTCATGGAGAGCTATATTACTGAAGAACATGTGGAGGATCACTTTAGAGAGGCAAGACTATCTCTCTATCCAAACGCACCAGCCGAAACACAAAAACTATGGCGTAGAAGACGCATTAGCGAGGAAGACTTGGAGAAGTTCACCAAAGCTGTCAAAGCTTTACCCCTTCGTACGTCTTTCATGAATACTTGGTGCCAACATGATATCTCTCGTTTATTTTTGGAAAGCAGAGAATCAGTAGAAGAGATTAGAGATCTGTTTTTTAAAAGCTTTGGAACCTGAAGATTTGCGAACACTACACAAAGTGGAGAGCCCTGGCAGATTCCTCATCACTTGTTCCATCAATGGTGTTAAATTCGAAGATGCATTATGTGATTCCGGTTCATGTATCAACATCATGTCAACCGATGCTGCAAGGAAGATTGGCTTGAGACACTTACAACCCTCGGACATACGCATAGGACTCGCCAACTCTTCATTCACAATACCCGAAGGAATTGTCCGAGACATTCATGTGAGAGTTGGAATCTGCAATGTTTCAACTGATTTTCAAGTTATCAATGCTGAGAAAGGAAGGTTTACACCACTTATCCTTGGAGGAGCATTCCTATCCACAGCCGGAGCCGTCATGGACTGGCCTAACCGAAGAATGACTCTCACCAACATCAATGGAGACATCTTCTATGAAGGTAAACCATTCAACCCACCTACTCGACAGTGTAGAGAAGAAGA
>NC_025687.1:28323420-28331055 GCF_000633955.1 Camelina sativa | reverse complement strand
GCACCACCTACTGACCGGCCATGTTCAATGTGACTGAAGCAAGCCGAAGGCAACAGATCAATCACAATCCTCATGTGATCGATGCCGAGAGTCCCCACTAGACATACCAGCCATAGCCGATGCCATGTCCTGCACCGTGTAACGTGTTCCATGCACCATGTACCTCGTACCGCACCACCGTACCAGCTGCTATGTCCACGTCCATTCATCCGTGTACCGCGAGACTAATCCGAACCACCACCATCCTCACCACCAACCATCACCATTCTTTTATTTAGGTATGTTTTTATTATTTTTATTTTTCTTATTATTATTGATGATTTTAGGTTTTTGTTTCAAGGAGGATGCATTTAGAGATATATCAAACAGAATTCGATTGAACTTAGCCTAGTTCAAACTCGATGTCAAGCAACCAAAGGAAGTTACAAATGGTTAGTCACCACATTTTCATTCCACAGCCGACCTCTAGACAAATTTTTGGGCAAGCATAAAATGTTTTAGAGTGGACACAACATCATTCCATCAAGGTGACATTGTTCTTAAACCCTACACTTCTCCTTATGATTTTTAATCCTCATCTCTTTCTTTTTTCCCACTGAGGACGGTGTGATTTAAGTCTGGGGGGAAGGATGTTCCATCCTATACTAATGCTACTTTCTATTTTGTTGACTTCAGACCTTTTTCCACTTTTTACATCAATAATTTTGACATTTTATCGAGTCACATTTTTTTTATTGAGTCAAAACTAGTAGGGGATTATGATCTTATTCTAAAGGTTTATTTGATTTGGATTAACACTCTTTTGACTCTTGATTATGCTTGACAACAGAACCAAAGTTTGGAAAGACTGTGACCTAACTCAACAATTCCCCAAGTCCCTATTCGATGGATATTCATATGATCTAACGTTGTCTCTAATTTTTATAGGACCTAAACCGGACTTAATTTTCAAGCCCTGGGAATTGGTATACATTAGACTATATCTCTACATTCAAGCCAGNACAAATGGTTAGTCACCACATTTTCATTCCACAGCCGACCTCTAGACAAATTTTTGGGCAAGCATAAAATGTTTTAGAGTGGACACAACATCATTCCATCAAGGTGACATTGTTCTTAAACCCTACACTTCTCCTTATGATTTTTAATCCTCATCTCTTTCTTTTTTCCCACTGAGGACGGTGTGATTTAAGTCTGGGGGGAAGGATGTTCCATCCTATACTAATGCTACTTTCTATTTTGTTGACTTCAGACCTTTTTCCACTTTTTACATCAATAATTTTGACATTTTATCGAGTCACATTTTTTTTATTGAGTCAAAACTAGTAGGGGATTATGATCTTATTCTAAAGGTTTATTTGATTTGGATTAACACTCTTTTGACTCTTGATTATGCTTGACAACAGAACCAAAGTTTGGAAAGACTGTGACCTAACTCAACAATTCCCCAAGTCCCTATTCGATGGATATTCATATGATCTAACGTTGTCTCTAATTTTTATAGGACCTAAACCGGACTTAATTTTCAAGCCCTGGGAATTGGTATACATTAGACTATATCTCTACATTCAAGCCAGACAAGACATTGCACTTCTTCAAGAGTATGTTCCCCTCTCTCTTCCCTTCAATACTATCAAAAAAAAGAAAAAAAAAGAGAGAATAAAAGATGAGATGATTCTTATCAGTTTAGAGAGGTATGTAAATTACCTGTGACCTTGTTATTCTACTCTTGAGTCAAATGATCACACAAAGCTTGGAAGCGAGGGGTAGGTAAATTACCGATGACCCTGATATTCGCCTACACCTTTGATTTAAAAAAAAAAAAGAAGTGAGAAAAGGAGAGGAAAGGAATCATATGAAGAAAGTCTTGGCTTGAAGAGAGTCTGCAAGCCATTGATCGATTTTCCCATGGTAAGATTTCACTTTTTATTATTGCTTAATTTATGTAAAGAGATGACAATGGAGATTCTGGAAACTCTAAAGAATTGTGGGATCAAGGAGAGTTGATGACTCTCATGGTGGATTACAAATGGAAGTTCCTAATGTCAAGGCGAAGAAGAGTGCAAAGACAATATCCCCAAATATAAGTGAATACCCAGTATTTTCAAAACCTCTTTTCCATGATTTAGTTTGATTATTTGCTTAAGGACAATCAAAGACTAAGTCTGGGGGAGTTGATAACATCATTATTTTACTCATTTTAGCTATAGTTTTAGTATGCATTTAGGAAGAGTTTGATATGATTTCAAGGGTTTAATGTCCATTATCAAGTATTTTAGGTTTCAAAAAGTTTTTACAGGTTTTATAACAAAAAAGGACCAAAAGGCAAGGAAAATACGTTTTAGGAAAGTTTCAGAGCTTTACAGTACGGGCAATGTTTGAAGAACTTCCAGAACTTAAATTTCGACGTACTTGGTGTCTATGGAAAGATGAGAGAGTCATCTTTATCCTCGAAGTAGAATCAAGTCAATCCATCTAACCATCTGGAAGTTATGCCCGAATTACCGAAGACGTATCTTAAACCGACCTAAGAAGAACAATCAAGTCAATGGGCTTTTATTGAAGGCCTGACCAGATACCACCATGGCGGCCCAGTCCAAGTCTTCACCACCGTTCTAGAAGCTTCCTAANGACTCTTGATTATGCTTGACAACAGAACCAAAGTTTGGAAAGACTGTGACCTAACTCAACAATTCCCCAAGTCCCTATTCGATGGATATTCATNAACAAGAGAAGACGTTTCTACCCTTACAAAACCCTAAACCTAGACAGAATCCTATAAATACTCTTCTAAACCTTAGGGTTTTGAGTGTTCAATCATTGGAGCAGCCAAGAGACACGAACAGAGGAGCAGCCGACGTCCAGACCTCTCCCTCGTCCCTCTCTTTGAAGCTTTGAGATCCACCAACTCTTTCTATTCTATTAACTTTGTAATTTGTTTCTAAGGGAGAAGATCCTACAACTTTGTTTGACAATCATTGAAGTAATATCTAAAACCCTTTTCTCTATTATTCTTTTATGTTTATGAATTGTTTAAACCTTGCTTTGATGATTCCCTTAAACATGCTAGAGTAGTTTTCTAGTTGGGTTTAAAGGGATAAATCAAAGGGGGTAGATGATCTTAGTTTAGGTGGCAATTTTTAGGGTTTGTTAGATTTATATTCTTGTTTATTCTATGCTTTAATTCTAAGTCTTTACTTAATGCTTTAAGTTAGCCTCATAAACTAACTATGATCTAAAGTGTGTGTGCTTTGCCAAAAGCTTGCATGTATGCTTGACCTAGCTTAGATGTGTGGGGAGACATAGGAAGCACATACCCCTTACCTATGGAATTCCACGGATTATAATCGAACCTGTTTTAAATGCTTTGATCTATGCGTCGTTGTCTGCGACAGTTGAGTAACGAATTGTAGTGATCTTAGATGGTTAGCTTGAGAACTTTAAGTTAACAGTTCATTAGTGTTTTGTAGTCCAAGTTTTAGATAAACAAACTAACCCTAAACTTTCCTAGATAGATAGATCATTGAACCCCTGCAATTCCCCTTGATGCCCAATGCTTGTTTCATTTATTTTACTTGCTATTATTTACATTCATTTGCTTGCTAGAACCGTGACAACCAAAACCCTATTTTTATTGAGTCCTAGCCTTACTTACCTCCGTCGGATTCCATTGAACAACAACTCTCTCTGTGGGATCGATCCTTAAATACTACTATCGATTAGCTGTGCACTTTCAGCAGTTGTGTGGTCTTTTTAAGGTAAAAGATTTGAAGTGAAAAACCACACACATCACCAGTTTTATCTTTATCTTACTTAATTATAGCTTTTTATTTTTAAAAATACTATCGGTTCTCTTTTAACCGAATTAAAATGGTTAAATCTATTACTGTTTACAATACAAGAAGATGGATGGATTCATTGAATCTTCCTATTGCTCTAGTTCTTTGAGCGAGTTAGAGAACGAGAGAGCTTGAGATTGTTGTCTAAACGCAACCACACGTTTCACGTCCCTTGTATTGTACTCAGTTAAAATCTCGCTCTAGTTGTCCCCTCTACCGCGCCTTTGTTGGAGTCCTGGTTGAAACCATTGTTCTGATAGCCTTGTTTCACGTAATTCAGCTCAGCTTGTAGTTCCTCATAACCACCTCCAGCACCATCCTGATAAA
Organism: Camelina sativa; assembly: GCF_000633955.1. Taxonomy (NCBI): domain Eukaryota; kingdom Viridiplantae; phylum Streptophyta; class Magnoliopsida; order Brassicales; family Brassicaceae; genus Camelina; species Camelina sativa. Next base: position 28,326,889 of record NC_025687.1, on the reverse strand, counting down.
CCTGAGCATCACCAGAATTATCACAGAAATTGACACTCCTCTTGTCTCTTCTCAAAAGCTGCTCCACTTTTGCAGTCAACTCAACAGTCTGTTTTGATTCACCTCCTCCACTGCTTCTCACAGTTTTGTCATAATCAACACAATGGTTGCTATTACTAGCTGCAAGATTCTCAATCAACTGTTGAGCTTCTCCTTCTGTTTTGGTCATGAAATCTCCAATGCTAGTTATATCCAAAGCCATTTTATACATCTCATCAACTCCTCTATAAAATGTGCTCATGAGTGATTCTAGAGCAAAGCCATGGTGAGGACACTCTCGCTTGTAATCCTTGACCTTTCCCAAGCTTCTTGGAATGATTCAGTGGCGTGCTGCTGAAATTTTGAAATTTTATTCCTGAGAAGGGTATTTTTTGCTTGAGTGAAGTATTGTGCCAAGAATGCAGCCTTGTACTCATCCCATGTTTGAACAAAATCCCTATCCAACGACTTAAACCAACGAAAAGCTTTGTCTGTCTGAGAAAATGAGAACAACCTGCATTTAGCAGCATAATCAGGCACTCCATTCATCCTTATTGTACCACATATGTCCTCAAAGTTATCCAAGTGATACACCAGATTTTTAGATAGGAGGCCATGAAATTGATTCTGCTTCACAAGAGCCAACAGTCCCGTTTTGATCTCAAAATCTTGTATGAGTATTGGAGGATGTTGGATGCCTCCCTGAAATGTCTGAGCATTGGGAGCATCATCATCTCTAAGACTGCGCCGAGGAGGCGCTGCTCTTTGGTTCAAACGTAGCTAAGCAGCTTCTCCATTAGCAGGAGGAATAATGTTCTCAGCAGGAGAAGCATCCTCAAACTCTCCATGATGTTCACCACCTACATTACTATCATTTCGACCAGCTAAACCATCAGCCATTTCAACAAGTCTTTTCTTTCTCCTGTTCTCTCTATCAAACTTTCCTAAGTTCTCGTGATATTCTTCTAGGTGTGAAGAACATGCAGTGCGGGTCATACACCTGAAGAACACCAAAAAGAAAGAAAGAAAAATTATTAGTTAACAATTGTAAGTAAAAATGTTTTAGGCTTAAAACTAATCATAAATCTCTAGGTAACGCAATTGGTCCCCAACAACGGCTCCAACTTGATTGCTCGAGTATTTATCCGATACACTTAACCGCAAGGCAGTATATGCGGGGTCGAATCCACAAGGACCAATGGTACACTAAAGATTTACGAGACTTGTTAATAGCTAAAGCGAACGAATGTTTGTTTGTTTGTTTAATTTCAGAAATTGTAAATAAAAATGCAATATATAAAATGATTTAACTTATGGGATTAAAACATTGGGCTATAGGGTATTTCAGAGATCAAAGATCTATGGAGAAATGAAACAAAGAATTCAATAGTTAATAACTGTTCTAGAACATGAACACAAGATTTGACTGACCCTCTTTCAAAGTATTAACCACTAAACTTGACTACTCAATTACTAAACTTTTATTTGTAATCTCCTAATAAAATTTGCATTATCAAACAAGTTCACAATATCCCCTAACATCAACTTTCGCAGGTTAGAGAAATATTACTCAATTCATATTGGTTCAGGTATTCTATCGAACACTTGTGATGCATAAAAAAAACCTAGAATCTAGAACAAGGTGATCATTCCTATTTTAGCATTGAGAGCATATGAATCAAAGAACCACAAAGAAAATAGAATTCCCAAGCAACAATTAAACTATTAAATCATTTGATCCCCTACTTAGAACCCTAAAACCCAATTAGGTGACTACTCACACATATTGAAAGCAACAAGACAAAGAGATGAAGAATACATAATTAAATTGATGAAATAAAATGAGGAAAGAGTTTATACATCTTCTCCAAATTGTCAAATAGGATGAATCTCTAATCTCTAGAAATAGCTTACAAAAGTTTCTCCTTTGTTAAATATCGCAAATGAAGCCCCCATAATCAGTATTTATAGGCACATGGCTTCCTCTCTTGCATGGGACACTTTTGTGTTTGAGTCCAACATTTGTCGTTTTGAGTGGCGCATACAGCGACATATGTCGGCTAACAAACCAATCACGCGCGTGTGACGCCCACTCGCGTGAGTGTAATCTTCGCATTTCCCCCCAAATATGATTCTAGCCTAACTAAGAGAGACAAGTGGCACCGTGGTGTTCTTTCCCCACTCTTGTCCGCATGGTACATACGTTTCGATTCCTGTCTGCATGGTGCACTCGGTCCGACCCTTAGTACGGTTCTCCACCAATTTCCTCGACCACGGCTTCACGGCTCGGTCCCTCCATCAGTCTAGTTCCCCTCTCGTCCATTCCTTACACTGAGACGTACATGGTACGTACCGCGTATCTCCCTTTAACGGTCCCTCGGTACGCTGGCCGGTCAGATGGTACACGGCCATTCCATTTTCGTTGTTCGTTCAGAGACTTTTCTAACTTTTAACTTGACCATTTCTCTTCTTAGTACTCTTTAAGACTTCCCATCAATGACTTCCCATTGACCATCGTTCATCTCCCTCGTTGGCCCGATGGTACACGTCTGTTCTTTGGCCATCGGCTGTTTCGCGTCTTAGAGATCTTTCTCCGTAAATCTCCTGGTCGTTCTCCATTATCTTTCCTTCTCCATCTTTCTGAGTTCTTTCCCAGTCCTTTTATTGAGATTTTTATCTTGGCCCATACCCCTTGGTGTGGGTCACTACAGGTCCCATGAGTGCTCGGCCTTTAGATGGTGAAGTATGATATGGGCAACAAGGGTGCCTAAGACGTGGTACATTGACTGGTCGAGAGTTACCAATGCATGGACCATGTGTCGAGTGAGCTGACGGTCCGGATGGGTCTCCGTCCGTGGCTCAGTCATCTGATATGAGCTATGTGATTGTGAGATTCTGAAAATCGTCTAGGAGAGCGTCGAGGTTCATCCTCAAGTTCTCCTGAAACAATGAAGATCAAAAAGTAAAATTAAAAAGCAAGGTGTTCTATATGTTACTCTAGTTCCTAGACTCGTGTAAACAAAAAATCTCTCCCCGACAATGATGCCAAAAAGCTTCATGTGCGTGGTTTTTATCACTTCAATCTTTTACCTCAAAAGGCCACACAACTAGGACTCAATAAAAATGGGGTTTTGGTTGTCGTAGTAAGCAATTAACATAAATTAAAATCAATTAAATTAATGAGACAAGTGTTGGGCATCAAGGGGAATCGCAGGGGATCGTTGATCTATTTATCTAGGAAATTTTAGGATTAGTTTGTTTATCTACTAAGAATCGGAATATGAAACACGAAAGAACCATTAACTTATGGATCACAAGCTAACCGTCTAAGATCCCTATACTCTGTTACTCAACTGCCGCAGGCAACGACGCATAGATTAAAGCATTTAAAATAGGTTCAATGACATGACATACATCTAAGCTAGGTCAAGGACATGTGCAAGTTTTTAGC
>NC_025687.1:28296342-28321758 GCF_000633955.1 Camelina sativa | reverse complement strand
CCCCCCTTTGACTATCCCTTTAAACCCAACTAGAAAACTACTCTAACATGTTTAAGGGAATCATCAAATCAAGGGTTAAATAATTCATGAACATAAAATAATAAATAGTAATAATAAGGTTTAAAAATTACTTCTTCAAATCAAGTATTAGATGTAAAATCTTCTTCCTTTAGAAACACTAGAACAAAGCAAACAAAATAGAAATAGTTGGTGGATCTTCAAAGCTTCAATAGAGGAAAGAGAGAGGGCTGCTGGTCGTGGATGTTCTCCTCTGGTCGTCTCTTGGCTGCTCCAATGATTTCACACAATAAACTCTAGGTTTAGATGAGTATTTATAGGGTTTTGAAGGCTTAGGGTTTTGAAAGGATAAAAACGTCTTTTCTTGTAAGTGCAGGACAAGGGGCGGAAAAGGAAGATTCTGGACCGGACCGCCGTGAAGGTTGCTAATTGGGCCGTCATTAAAGTCCACTTGGCTTCAAACTTATCTTCTCGCCGATTTAAGACACTTTCTGGTAAATCAGGCATATATTCCAAATGGCTAAACAAAATAACTTTATTCCACTTCAAGGAGAAAGATGCCTCTTCCATCTTTCCATAGACACCAAGCTCGTAAAAATGTGATTTCTTGAAGTTCTTCAAATGTGTCTCGTACTGTAAAGCTCTGAATATGTCATGAAACATATTTTCCTTGTTTTCTGGTCTTTTTTGCTATAAAACCTGTAAAAACTTCATGAAACCTAAAATACTTGATAATAGACATTAAAGCCTTGAAATCATCTCAATCTCTTCCTAAATGCATATAAAAACTATAGCTAAAATGGGTAAAATAATGATGTTATCAAAAACCGTCGGGATGCGTCATGTGAAATGAATTTATTGTAGATAGGAACATGGGATCGTTTCTTTCATTCTTCATATTGTTTCACAAATGAGCTGGAAGCATTAGAGAGAAGGGGGCTAGTGTTACCAAAGCTGACTAGTCATGTTTTATATTACTTCATCATGCTTGTAACAGTGTGCTTGTGTCTATTTTTATACATGTGATATCAATGTATTTTTCCATACTTTAGACCTTGTTTAATTCATATTTTGCGTCATATAGAAGTGATTCCTTAGGTTTTATAGCCATTTATATCCAAATATGCACTTAGGATGTTTAGAAGCATGCATTGCATACATTTGTGCTTTTGGAATATTATTAGGTGTTATAGAGCTCTAAAAGGCTAAGGGAGGACTTCATGTTATTTCTGGAGCTAAAAACGTGGATTTGAAGTATCAGGAAAGGAAAAGAAGGCACTTGACTATACCACTCGACCAGGCAAACGGTCGAGTACTAGGTCGGATTCATAACGAGCTCCTCAAAGATTGATTTGAATGAAGACCTTCCGTTGCGATTCAGCTTCCGCATCCTTCATAAAAGTTATAGGAAATCGAGTTAACTTTCCTATGCCGATGGTCGTAGGTCAATCAGAGGTGTCGTTCAAGAGGTATACCTGTTTTACTGAACAAATATCATCTTGGATCGAAGACTGGAGCTACTTGATGAACCAACCACTCGACTATGCAATCGATCAAGCACATGGTCAAGCACTTGCTGCCGACTCTCTGTTTTGTCCTCTAGCTAACTAGGGCATCCCCCTATTTACTATATATATATGTGTACTAGCACTTGAGGCCGCAGACAAACACCTCGTAACCTAGTTTTTGCCATTTTTAGCTACTTTTACTGTATTGCATCATCTTTTATCTTTTCTAGGATTTTCATAGATTTGTAATCTTCAAAAGTTTGAATTTGTTGAGTTTTGCTTTCACTTCTTTGTATTAAATTGTTCATCTCTCTCTTATCTATCTCATCATGCATGTTTTATCATTTTCAGAGTTTGTGTTCTTCATCATGATTTTTAGATCTGAGGAGTGGATAAGGATCTTAGAGATGGGATATGTTAGTAAAGAGCTATGTTTATCTATCGTTTAAGCTTGATTGTATATAAATCCCTTCTAGGTTAGGTGTTCTCTATGCTATCTTTGTTCTGAGAAGTAAAGGATAGATCTTAGGTGTTTTATCATTCAAAAGATTTTTAAGTTGCTGGATAAGCTAATACTTGAGATTATTGTGCCTATCCTAAGAGATTAGTTGTCTAGGGTGGTTTTTGACAAAGAATGATCTGGAGTTTATTGCCTGTTTAGTATGGTTCCACCAATGAGAGTTGAGTTGGGATGATACTAAATTTTATTGCTATTATCATGATAATGGATTAGCAAGTATTAGAAGATCATTGTCTAGGGTTAGTTTTTGTGAAGTTTGTTAAACAATATGGGTAAGCTTAGCTTGATACCAACCAATTACCCCCATCTTTAGGACTTATTTTCTCATTGTTTGTTACTACTTTCATATTTAATCATTTGTCATCGTTTATTTTGCATCTATGTTCTTTTTTTTTTGAATCTAATGTTAAATTATATTCAAAGAAAAATAGCATTTTTACAACTAGTGCATCGGTTGTTTGAACAAACTTAAAGAGTCTAAACTAGCTTAAGATAGATTTTCATATATGTTCTTTGTCTTACTTTTGTTCTGTTATTGTAACGCCCCGATCGCCACCTCTTAGTGGGCCCTATGTCCAATCCCAGTCCATGGGCCCACCTTCTTTAATGGGTCTCACGTCCTCTCACTAGGCCCGTGAGCCCATCCATATCCGACGATCGGTTTTCTACGTCCGGGAGGCTTTAAAGACTTGTTACCGTCCCTACAAATCACCACATGACTTTTCTTTGTGTTTTGTCCTCACTCGCACAGTTCTGACAATCACTTCCCGGAAGGTCATCCATCCTGAGACTATTCCAGCATAAAGCACGCTTAACTGTGGAGTTCTCTCAGGACCTTTGACCGAAAAGATAAGTGCACTTTGGTAACATAGGTGGCCAAATCAATTCTTTTTTAAACCTCTCCGCATGTCCCTAAAACTGGGGTGTCACAATTCACCCCCACAAACAGATCGCAACTTCCTCGTTGCGTACCAAGACCGTCACCCCCTCATGGTGTGAGTTCACTCGGCTCCACACTCGTCTGGGTTTGGCTCTAATACCACTTGTAACGCCCCGACGGCCACCTCTTAGTGGGCCCCATGTCCAGTCTGAGTCCATGGGTCCACCATCCTTAATGGGCCTCATGTCCTCTCACTAGGATCGTGAGCCCATCCATATCCGACGATCGGTTTGCTACGTCCGGGAGACTTTAAAGATTTGTTACCGTCCCTAAAATTCACCACATGCTCTTTCCCTGTATTTTGTCCTCACTCGCACAGTTCCGACAGTCACTTCCCGGAAGGTCACCCATCCTGAGACTACTCCAGCTCAAGCACGCTTTACTCTGGAGTTCTCTCGGGCCCCTTGACCAAAAAGATAAGTGCACTTTGGTGACATAGGTGGCCAAATCACTTCTTTTAAACCTCTCTGCATGTCTCTGAAACCAGGTTGTAACAATTTACCCCCACTAACAGATTGCAACGTCCTCGTTGCGCGCCAAGACCGCCACCCCCAACGGTGTGAGTTCACTCGACTCCACACTCGTCTGGTTTCGGCTCTGATACATCTTATAACGCCCCAACCGCCACCTTCTAGTGGACCCCATGTCCAATCCCAGTCCATGGTCTCATCATCCTTAATGGGCCTCACGTCCTCTCACTAGGCCCGTGAGCCCATCCATATCCGACGGTCGGTTTGCTACGTTCGGGAGGCTTTAAAGACTTGTTATCGTCCCTACAAATCACCACATGATTTTTCCCTGTGTTTTGTCCTCACTCGCACAGTTCCTACTATCACTTCCCCGAAGGTCACCCATCCTAAGACTACTCCATCATAAGCACGCTTAACTGTGGAGTTCTCTCAGAACCTTTGACCGAAAAGATAAATGCACTTTGGTAACATAAGTGGCCAAATCAATTCTTTTTTAAACCTCTCCACATGTCCCTGAAACTAGGGTGTCACAATTATCTTTTTTGGTCTAAGGTCCAACATAAACTCGTTTGGGTTCGGCTCTGATACCACTTGTAATGCCCCGACCGCCACCTCTTAGTGGGCCCCATATCAAATCCCATTCCATGGGCATACCTTCCTTAATGGGCACTCGACTAAGTGCATACTTGAGCACCATTTTACTTCTTTGTTTATGTTCTGTTTCATTGCAGTTTGATCTTTATTGCATTTTTAGTAGTTTTCTCTTGATTAGAACATCTCCAATGGTTTTCCCTATTTTTTTCTCTATAATAGAGAAAATCAATAATATAGGTGAATTTTACTTCAACCCACCTCTATTTTCACTTCTAAAATAGAGATTGTTATTTTTTCCTCTATTTATAGAGGAACCTTTGTAGGAAAAAAATAGAGTTCCTCAATAAATAGAGAAAAAAATAGCAATCTCTATTTTTAATGTGGGAATAGAGATGTGTTGGAGTAAAACTGACCTCTATTATAGAGTTTCTCTATTATAGAGGAAAAAAATAGAGATAGATTGGAGATGCTCTTAGCATAGTTTATTGCACTTGTTCAGTAGTTTAATTATACATTAATATTGTCTTAAATTGTCTTAGTTTATTGCATTTCATTTCTGTCATTAGGTTGTTAAAAACAAATCAACTTGATATTTGACTTAACTTGAATGCATTGATCATGTCTTGAATGCTTACATATCACACTCTTTATAGATTGACATCATTTATCCTACAACATCATAAGGGTATTGAAACACCTTGCATCGCATCTGATCATCCATGTTAAATGGTGATCATTAAGTTGAATAGCTGAAAACAAAATTTAATATTATTAATATATCTATAATAATATCTGAATTTATATTCTAATTAAAAACTACAAATATATTTGAAAACAGTTTTTTTTAACTCTTAATATTTGATTTTCCTAGATTATCTAGATTTCCACGATTGCTTTGTTAAATAACTTTTTTTAAGCCAAAAATATTAATTCAAACATAAAAATTAAATAAATATAATTAACAATTTGTTGTAAACTAGAGAAATCGAAAGAGGTTTTCTCTTGTTCTTATTATTCATTAGGTTCAATAATCATACATATATATAGTGAAGGACAAAACCTTAACTCTTTAGGAAACACTAAACCGACTAAGTACAAAGGAGGTTGTCGATGGGCCTTCGGCCATGGGCCGTAAACTCTAGGACGCACATAGGCCGTGTATGGACCGTGTATGGGCCGGTTATGGAAATCCACACATCCTGTGTTTTACAACACTCCCCCTTGGATGACATAACCGTGCCAGTGCTAGGAATGATCTCTGTAATGCGCTTGGGGGTGCTGCCTCATTAAAACCTTACCAGGAAAACCCATTGAGACAAAACCATAGTTAAGGAAAAAGAGTACAACACACATTACTCCCCCTCTTCCAAGCATCCCTAGAAGTCCTTAAGTCTCTGCATTCCAATCTCGTGCGTGAGCTTCTTGAATGTCGATGTTGGTAGTGACTTGGTGAAGAGATCGACTGAATTGTCGCAAGATGGAACTTGTACCACTTGAACTTCTCCGGCCTTTTGTAGTTCATGTGTGAAGAAGAACTTGGGTAGAATATGCTTTGTCCGATCTCCCTTGATATAACCTTCCTTGAGTTGTGCGATGCAGGCCGTATTGTCTTCATAGATAACCGTAGGCTCCTTATCGTCGGCCATGCCACAATCTGTCCTGATATGTTGAGTCATCAACCTCAACCATACACACTCACGACTGGCTTCATGAATTGCTAAGATTTCGGCATGATTAGAGGAAGTGGCTCCAATGGTTTGCTTCATAGAACGCCATGAAATACTTGTACCACCGTGTGTGAACACATAGCTGGTTTGAGACCTAGCATTATGCGGATCCGATAGGTAACCTGCATCAGCAAAACCAACTAAACCTTCTTTGTTATGGTTAGTATGATATAAACCCAAATCCAACGTTCCTCGTAGGTAACGTAATAAATGCTTAATACTGTCCCAGTGCCTTTGGGTTAGACAAGAGCTAACTCTAGCTAGGAGGTTCACGGCAAAACATATGTCTGGTCTAGTGTGGCTAGCCAAGAACATTAACGCTCCTGTAGCACTGAGGTATGGCACTTCCGGACCGAGAACTTCTTCATCGTCCTTCCTTGGACCGAATGGATCTTTATTCAAATCAAGGATCCTCACAACAATCGGGCTAGTCAATGGGTGAGCTTGGTCCATATTAAACCTCTTGAGTACCTTTTCAGTATATGCCATTTGATGCACAAGGATTCCATCATTTATGTACTCAAGTTGCAATCCAAACAGAATTTAGTCTTGCCTAGGTCTTTCATCTTGAATTCTTTCTTTTGATATTCGACTGTTTGGGCGATTTCCCCAGAGGTTCCTAGGATATTCAAATCATCCACATATACTGCTATTATGACAAACCCTTTGTTTGCAAACTTCTTTATAAATATACATGGACTGATGGGATCATTCTTATATCCCTCTTTGGCTAGGTACTCACTTAACCTATTGTACCACATGCACCCACTTTGTTTCAGTCCATAAAGGGATTTGTTTAGCCTTATGCAGTATTGTTCTCGAGAACCGCTCTTATCTTTGAGCTCAATACCCTCTGGTAATCTCATATATATCTCATTATCCTGAGGACCATATAAGTATGCGGTTACAACATCCATTAACCGCAAATCCAGTTTTTCTCTTATAGCCAGACTTAGCAAATATCTAAAAGTCGTTGCATCCATCACAGGGGAGTATATCTCCACATAATCTATTCATGGTCTTTGAGAGAATCCTTGTGCTACAAGCCGTGCCTTATATCTCACGATTTCATTATTCTCATTTCTATTTCTTACAAAGACCCATTTATGTCCTATTGGCTTTATATTGAATGGTGTCCTTAAGATCAGACCAAACACATTCCTTTTCTTTAAAGAGTTTAACTCCACGTCAATGAATTCTTTCAATTTTAACCAATCTTTACTTTGAGTGCACTCTAATATAGACGTAGGTTCATGATCCTCATTTATCTCAAGTGCTACCTTATATGCAAATATTTCATCAATGTCGACATCCTTACGGTTCCATTGTATTCCAGACATGATCTAATTGATTAAGATCTCATTATTGTCAATACCTTCAGGACCTTGAGGTTCAACGTCCCAAACCTCATTCGGTGCCTTAAGATTTGCCGTGGCCATGTCTATAATTTCCTTAACCTCGGTTTGATTTGCACTTTTCTTAGATTTCTGAGGGTTCTTCTCTTTGGAACCTAATAGGAAATTCGGATTCAGCAAACTGACAATCCGCGTATCTGGCCTTAAATAAATCACCCGTAGTTGGCTCAAGATACTTAATAATGGTGGGAGAATCATATCCAACATATATTCCCATCCTCCTCTGAGGTCCCATCTTAGTTCTCTGTGGTGGAGCAATCGGTACATAAACGGCACACCCGAAAGTTCTTAGATGGGATATGTCTGGCTCATGACCCGTTAATAATTGGGATGGTGAATACTTATGTTCGCTAGATGGCCTGATGCGTATTAATTCAGCTGCATGTAATATTGTGTGTCCCCAAGCCGACACAGGAAGCTTCGACCTCATAAGCAATGGTCGAGCAATCAATTGAATACGTTTAATGTAGGATTCAGCTAATCCATTTTGTGTATGGACAAGTGCCACAGGATGTTCCACACTCATCCCCATGGACATACAATATTCATTAAATGCTTGGGATATAAATTAACCAGCATTATCTAGACGTATAGTCTTAAGTGGAAAATCTGGAAAGTGGGCTCGCAGACGTATAATTTGGGTCAACAATCTAGCAAACGCAAGGTTTCTAGTTGACAATAAACAAACATGCGACCATCTGGTCGATGCAACTATCATGACCATAAAATATCTAAATGTCCCACAAGGTGGGTGTATTGGTCCACATATATCTCTTTTTATCCTTTCCAGAAAATTTAAAGTCTTTTTAACGACTTTTACTGGTGATGACCTTATAATAAGTTTCCTTTGTGCACATGCTACACACGTGAGATGTTTAGGGATAACTTTTGTCTCTTTAAGAATGTGCCCATTTGAATTCATTATAAGTTTACGCATCATGTTAGAACCCGGATGGCCAAGTCGGTCATGCCATAAAGTGAATTGTTCATTGAACATCTTGTTCATTGCCAAATTAGCTTCTATCATATTATTCTTAGCATGGTAGAGACCAGTGGCTAGTGTGGGTATAGATTCTAGGACTTTCTTATGTCCTTGGGTGATTTCAGTAATATATAGGAACTCTTGGTTTCCTTCACCCTTAGTTTCAACATGTAGACCATTCAAACGAATGTCTTTAAAGCTCAATAAGCTTCTCTTAGAGCTGGGTGAATATAGGGCATCACTTATCTCAAGATGTGTGCCATTAGGTAATAAAATATGAGCTTGGCCGTAGCCTTCTATCAAGCTTGCTATACCCGCAATTGTACTAATATTGGCATTTTTCATTATGAGATTAACAACATATCTCTTATCCTTCAAAATCGGGTGGCTTGATCCACTATCAACCACAAGTACATTCTTGTCCTCAGCCATTTCTAATAATGGACAAGAATTTATGTTTTAAAACATAGAGAAATATAATGAAGGAAATAATTCAATTTAAACCAAAATAATTATCCAAAACAAATAATCCAATCAAATGCAAAGCATAAAAGATAAAACTAAATCAAGACCACATTTGAGTTTAATTATCCTCTCTTAAACAATCAGAGGTTTCATAATCCAATAGGTCATCCTTCTCATGGTCGAACTCCCCTTCACCATCGAGATGAACCAAGTTAGCTTCTGGATCCTTTTTCAATTTCTCTTGATAGAGATCAACAAGGTGCTTAGGAGTTCTGCATGTTTTTATCCAGTGGTTCTCCATACCACATCTATGGCAAGTGGACTTGGTCTTATGTTGCGGTTTAAATGTACCGCGGCCTCTCCCCCAACCACGGCCGAAGCCGAATCGGTTTCCACGGCCTTGACCACCAAAATTGTGTCCTTGGTAACTACCACGACCAGGACCACCACGTCCACTTCTCCCACGGCCACGACCAAACTTGTCCCTATGGACATAGTTAGTCTCTTTCGGCTCCCTTGGCTATTTGGGATTTTTCTTTGCCATATCAACTTTGTGAGCTTCCGGTAATGGAGCTGTACCCGAAGGTCTCAAAGCACTATTCATCATCAATAGCTCATTGTTCTGCTCAGCAAGCAACAAACAAGAGATGAGGCTTGCAAACGTCTTAAACCCCTTTTCACGATACTGTTGTTGAAGCAGTACGTTATTGGAGTGAAAGGTAGAAAATGTCTTCTCTAGCAAGTCCTCCTCAGTCACCTCGGTACCACATAACTTTAGGATTGAGACTATCTTAAATAGCTCTGAGTTATACTTATCCACGGATTTGAAGTCCTGGATCCTTAAGTTTTTCCAATCGAATTGAGCCTTTGGTAGGAGCACCGTCTTTTGGTGTCCGTATCTGTTTTTCAATGCTGTCCAAAGGTCAAGAGGATCTTCAATAGTGAGGTACTGGTTTTTGAGACTCTCAGCAAGGTGATGGCGAATGTGCATTATTGCCTTATACTTGTTCTGTTCAGAACAGTCATTACCATCCTATATGCACTCGCAAAGATCCTTTGATCTCAGATTGATCCTTGTGTCCAATGCCCATTGCAAGTAATTATCTCCAGAAACATTAAGGGCAGCATAGGAGAGGTTGTTGAGCTTTGCCATCTACAAAACATAACATGCATCCGTTTATTAGCATGCGGTATTTAAGACCGAACCATGCAACAATTTTAGGACATGCGATATTTGAGACCGAACCATGCCAATCACTTAAGGCCATGCGGTATTTAAGACCGAACCATGTCATGCTTATTGATACTCAAATTTTCGTGGTTTATGTCTTGTTTTATCTCATAATTTTCGTGGATCAATATGAATGAAACAACAATCCTAGAAAACAATTTTAATCTAGCATGCAATGATTTCCTTTTTACTAAATTTTCCTTTTTCTTAAATTTCCTTTTTCTAGATTAGGGCAAAGACAAATTTTAGGAAATTTTTTTCTAGGATTTTAGGATAATGTCTAGAATTAATTTAGGGTTTATCCTAATTTAGTGTTTTAACTTTTTTCATGCAAACACATAATAATTCCGATTTTAATTTCTTAGTTTTAGGGTTTGATTTTAAACAAACAATCTTAATCGGATTTAATCCATAGAACAAACATATTAATATTTTTCTATGAATTTTGGTTTTAGGTTTCTAGTTCTAAGGTTCTCATGCAACAAGTAAACAAACAATAATCAACCAGATTTTAAACATATCATGATCAGTTCAATTGCAATCAATCTAAGCAATCCTAAACCTCAATCAACCGAATTTTAAAGTTTTAGGATTTTTAGGGTTTTAGGAAATCAGAGCTTAGGGATTTGTTTGTTGGTTGTTTACTTGTAGATTTTAGGGTTCTTATAGGGTTTAAGTTTAGATTCGGTATATGTGTTCTTATAAGGATTGATCGTTTACCTTAACACCTTTTGGGGTTGGCTGGATATGAACCGGGAGCTAAAGACCTCGGTTTTACTATTCTCTCGATCATGAACCTCGGCCTAGGTAGGAGGAAGAACCGATCACGAACTCGAACTGCTGCTCCGAACAGAACTCACCCCGAACAAATTCGGACCACGAACTCGGACTGGTTGCGGACGAGAATCTGGTCATGAACGGTAGCCGACGACGAACTCGGACGGATCACGGACAGGAACCGATCGCCGAGCTTAGACGAACAAGGGTTTTGAGCGGCGGCGGTTTTAGGGTTTATTAGGGTTTTTCTCAATTGGAGTTTTAGGGCAAACTCGTGCTGATAACGTGTTGTAAACTAGAAAAATCGAAGCAGGTTTTCTCTTGTTCTTATTATTCATTAGGTTCGATAATCATACATATATATAGTGAAGGACAAACCCTTAACACTTTAGGAAACACTGAACCGACTAAGTATAAAGGAGGTTGTCGATGGGCCTTCGGCCATGGGCCGTAAACTCTAGGACGCACATGGGCCGTGTATTGACCGTGTATGGGCCGGTTATTGAAATCCACACATCATGTGTTTTACAACACAATTAACTTAAATTATGTTTCCATCTCATTCATTCCCTTCATCTCCTATTTTGAGATTGAACAATTTTCAGTCAAAAAGTGTTATTTTTCTGCTCCATGGACCCAATAAATTTGGGTTGAAATGATATTTATCTCAAATGGTGATTTTTTGGCTGAACAAAGTTGAAATATGCATTCAACCTATTCAACTAGGTTGAAGAGTACATCCATTTGCAGCCATAATATTTTGTCAACTTTTATTAACAGTAAAAAGGTAAAAAAAAAACTTGGGAACTTTCAGAAAACATTTTAAGAGTATGAAGACAAAACAAATTGATAAATCATTTATAAGTTTGGGAAAACCAGATATGCGGCAAAAGGATACAAATATGCATAGTGAAATAGCAGATAAAATAGATACGAATAGTGCTAAAATTTATAATGGTTAATGGCTCGGATATCAAATATCATATACAGAATACGGATAATGCTAAATTTTAAATTGAATATTCTTGCTTTAGCTGAACACACTCTCGGGGTGGGATTTTCAACTTTCAGAAAACGGTTTGAGAGTGTGTGAACAAATCGATGCATCACCATCATCAGTATATGCATATGGGTTGCAATCTCAAATATTGGGCTCATAAAGATTAATTTAGGCCGATACGTATTGCCCCAATAAGGCCCATAAGTGCGAAAACCCTAATTGAGAGAGAAAAGAGCATATACATTATACTCATCGCCTCTCGTTTTGGTTATTACTATTTAAAAAGAAGCTTTTGGCTGCTTTGCACCTCTCTTCTCTCTCTCTCTCTCTCTCTCTCTCTCTCTCTCTCTCACTCACTAATCTTCATCTTTCTCCATTAAGGTTAGTCGCCGCATCGATTCTTCGTTGTTTCGTACCGATGATTCGATTTCCATGTAGATGTTTGCTTTTGTGTTTGTCTTGATTAGTTTTAGCAATTTTGTTCCGTTTTGGTGTTTAGATGACTACTGAGTCTTGCTGGAGATGTCGTTTGATTGTTTAACCAAAACCTTTGATTCATCTCCGGTAGTTGCTTGTTTTGATAAGTCTGTTGTCATGCATGGTTCTAATTTTTACAACTCGATCTGGTTTGGTAGATGATACCGTTTTGATGTTTAGATGACAGAGACTTACTTGCTGCAGATCTGTGCTAATATCCTTTGATTGTCTCACCAAAACCTATGATTCATCTCCGATAGTTGCTTGTTTTGATAAGTCTGTTGTTATGCATCGTTTGATTTTTTACCTCTCGATCTGGTTTGCTAAATGATAATCTGAAAATTTTCAGTTTTTGTTGTTCTGTCACTAAGTAATATCCAGATCCTTTGTTCTTGAGAATAATTTACGAAAAATTATCATAGTCTTCACTTGTTTATATGTATCTTCATTTCTGTATGATTTTTATTTGTTTTGTTGCAAAAGCGTGATATAAGCTAAAGTTTCCCTACTTATTGTCTGATTTGTAATGAAATATCTCAGTCAATCTAATTCAATTGCTAATCCTTACTTTTTCTTTGATATTGCAGAGATTTTGGAGGTGACAACAAAAGTTTTACAAAATGGTAATACTTTTGTTTTGGTTCTTATATCATCGCTAGGCATTTTATACTATAAGGATTCATGCTTCAATAAAGACCTTTGTTATATACACTTGCAGGTGAAGTTCACAGCTGATGAGCTCCGACGGATTATGGACTACAAACACAACATCCGTAATATGTCCGTTATTGCTCATGTTGACCACGGTATATTATTATTCACCTCTCTTTGGAGATTGTTTAACCTGAATCTCTAGTCATATTTTTCAGTCTTTGTTCACAGTTTATAACTGTTTTCAGATTAATCTATCTCTTTTTTCTATTTCAACAGGGAAATCCACTCTCACTGATTCCTTGGTTGCTGCTGCTGGTATCATTGCCCAAGAGGTTGCTGGTGATGTTCGTATGACTGATACCAGAGCTGATGAGGCAGAACGTGGTATCACTATCAAGTCCACTGGTATTTCTCTCTACTACGAGATGACTGATGCTTCTTTGAAGAGTTTCACTGGAGCCAGAGACGGAAACGAATACCTCATCAACCTTATCGATTCACCTGGACATGTTGACTTTTCTTCTGAGGTTACTGCTGCTCTCCGTATTACTGATGGTGCTCTTGTCGTGGTCGACTGCATTGAGGGTGTGTGTGTTCAGACTGAGACTGTTCTACGTCAGGCTCTTGGTGAGAGGATTCGACCTGTCTTGACTGTCAACAAAATGGACAGATGTTTCCTTGAGCTTCAAGTTGATGGTGAGGAGGCTTACCAGACTTTCTCGAGGGTCATTGAGAATGCAAACGTCATCATGGCTACGTACGAGGATCCTCTCCTTGGTGATGTTCAGGTTTATCCAGAGAAGGGTACTGTTGCGTTTTCTGCTGGTCTCCACGGTTGGGCGTTTACACTTACCAACTTTGCCAAGATGTATGCTTCCAAGTTCGGTGTTGATGAATCTAAGATGATGGAGAGACTCTGGGGTGAGAATTTCTTTGACCCTGCCACCAGGAAATGGACTAGCAAAAACACTGGTACCGCGACCTGCAAGCGTGGGTTTGTCCAGTTCTGCTATGAACCCATCAAGCAAATCATTGCCACTTGCATGAATGACCAGAAGGACAAGTTGTGGCCTATGTTGGCCAAGCTTGGTGTCCAGATGAAGAACGATGAGAAGGAACTGTTGGCTAAACCTTTGATGAAGCGTGTTATGCAGACGTGGCTCCCTGCAAGTACTGCACTACTTGAGATGATGATCTTTCATTTGCCATCTCCCCACACTGCCCAGAGGTACCGTGTTGAGAATCTGTATGAAGGTCCCCTTGATGATAAGTATGCAAATGCCATCAGGAACTGTGACCCCAATGGTCCTCTCATGCTGTACGTGTCTAAGATGATTCCTGCTTCTGACAAGGGTAGGTTCTTTGCCTTTGGTCGTGTCTTTGCTGGTAGGGTTGCTACTGGTATGAAGGTCAGAATTATGGGTCCCAACTTTGTCCCTGGTGAGAAGAAGGATCTGTATGTTAAGAGTGTTCAGAGGACTGTTATTTGGATGGGTAAGAGGCAAGAGACTGTGGACGATGTTCCTTGTGGTAACACTGTTGCTATGGTTGGGCTGGATCAGTTCATCACAAAGAATGCTACATTGACTAATGAGACTGAAGTTGATGCTCATCCCATTCGCGCCATGAAGTTTTCTGTGTCCCCTGTTGTTCGTGTCGCTGTTCAGTGTAAGGTTGCATCTGATCTTCCTAAGCTTGTTGAGGGTCTCAAGAGGCTGGCCAAGTCTGATCCTATGGTTGTGTGCTCAATGGAAGAGTCAGGGCAGCACATTGTCGCTGGTGCAGGAGAACTCCATATTGAGATTTGTTTGAAGGATCTCCAGGATGATTTCATGGGTGGTGCAGAAATTATCAAGTCAGACCCTGTGGTCTCTTTCCGTGAGACAGTATGTGATAGATCTTCACGCACGGTAATGAGTAAGTCTCCTAACAAGCACAACCGTCTGTACATGGAAGCAAGACCCATGGAGGAAGGTCTAGCTGAGGCTATTGATGAGGGACGTATTGGTCCAAGGGATGACCCTAAGACCAGGTCCAAGATCTTGGCGGAGGAGTTTGGATGGGACAAGGATCTTGCAAAGAAAATCTGGGCGTTTGGACCTGAAACCACAGGGCCTAACATGGTGGTTGATATGTGTAAGGGAGTTCAGTACCTTAATGAAATCAAGGACTCAGTGGTGGCTGGTTTCCAGTGGGCTTCCAAGGAAGGTCCTCTTTGCGAAGAGAACATGAGAGGCATCTGTTTTGAGGTTTGTGATGTGGTTCTTCACTCTGATGCGATCCACAGAGGAGGTGGTCAGGTCATCCCAACAGCCAGAAGAGTCATATACGCTTCCCAGCTCACTGCCAAGCCCCGACTTTTGGAGCCTGTATACATGGTTGAGATCCAGGCACCAGAGGGAGCTCTTGGAGGAATCTACAGCGTGCTGAATCAGAAGAGAGGACACGTCTTTGAGGAGATGCAGAGGCCAGGGACACCACTGTACAACATCAAGGCGTACCTGCCTGTTGTGGAGTCGTTTGGATTCTCGGCTCAGCTTAGGGCAGCAACCTCAGGACAGGCGTTCCCGCAGTGTGTTTTTGATCATTGGGAAATGATGTCGTCTGACCCTCTTGAGCCAGGAACTCAGGCCTCAGTGCTTGTGGCTGATACCAGGAAGAGGAAGGGTTTGAAGGAACAGATGACTCCACTCTCTGATTTCGAAGACAAGCTTTAAGCTTTCACCAAAACTTTTAGCTCTCTTTCGCTATGGTTACTTCTTTATCTTATTTTTGTAGTGGATGCTTTAGGTGGTGAGATGAGAGAAAAGTTAAGACAGATTATTTTAAATACTACAAGGAAAAAATTATTATTATTATTAATCGGATACAATTTGCCATTGAATTCGAATCAACGAAGAAGAAGGAGATTCATATATTATTATTATTACGCTTCACTTTGCTCCTAATGATTGCTCCTTCTTCCTCTCTGGATCTCTTTCTCTCTCTCCCTCTCTCTTTCTGGAATCTCTCTTGCCGGCAGTTTATTAAATCTACCGACGGAATATGCATCGGTGGTGACGGCGACGGCTACAAGTAAGGTGGAGAAAGGGCATCAGCTATACAGAAACGGCAAGTACAAGGAGGCTCTTCACAGCAACCGCGCGGCTTGTTATTTGAAATTACACGACTTCAATAAGGTTCTTTTTTCTTATTCATTCAATCATTCTATTTGAACTTAGAAATGGTCAATTGAAATCAGTGCTAATGAATGACGTTGGAGCTTGTTTACTTGAAATTAATTCACAGCTAATGATGATAACATGAATGTTTGAACAAAGGCAATGACTTTTTGAAATTGTGAAAGTTATAAAGGTTATAAGTTGTGTGTTTGGATGTATGTATGTGTGTAATGCTTCATGAAACAGGTTTCAGTGAAGCCAGGCAAAGACTGCCTTTGACACCCCAGTTCTCTCCTGCGTTTACGCCAAGCGGAACACCGAAGATGATATCTACTGCTGCGTTTCCGAGAAGCTACTCTGCCGCTTCATCGCCAAAGCTATTCTGTGCCGCATCTCCAACATATTCACATTATGATGTACGTCTGTGGTCTTCAGCAAGCCAGCAATCTTCAGTGCCAAACTCTCCTCCTCGCTCACATTCTGTTTCAGGTTTTTACAACTTCAGCATTTACAAAAAAAAATAATAATAATAATAAATAAATAAAAAAAAAAAAAAAAAACTTCAGCATTTACAATAATGTTGTCTGATTTTACATCAATGTGATTGTTCTCATCCTCACAAAATCACAAACTCACAAACTATCTCTTATACAGCTCGCCATCCGCGGATTGATGGGAAAGAGTTCTTTAGACAAGCCAGGTACATATTACAAATTGTGAATTTCCTATAGCCAGCAACCAGTAAATGAGAATGACTTGTCACTGGCGGGCGTTGAAACCAAAACAAACAAACAAACAGACAAACACCAACTTGTTTACATGACCGACCAATTTAGTCACAAGTATTAGAGGGTCCGAGACTGATTCCAAATTTGTTAAACCTCTTTTTTTTATGGTTGCAATCTCGAACCATTATGGGCTTGTAAAGATTGATTGGGCCTGATGCTAGAAGGCCCATTAAAAGGTGAGTGAAGCTGAAAACCCTAAACGAGAAAAGAGCATATACTCATCGCATCTCGTTGGTTACTGATATAGGAAGCTTTTGGCTGCTTAACAACGCCTCCTTGCACCTCTCTTCTCACTCTCTCTCTCTATCTGGCTCTCGTTGTCCATAAGGTTGGTCTCCGCATCGATCTTTTTCCTTCGTTGTTTCATCGATTCGATTTCCAGGTTGATGATGTTTGCTTTGTGTTCGTTTTTGATGACCGAGTCTTGCTGTTGATCTTTGTTAATATCGCTTTGATTCATCTCTGAGTCTTGTTTGTTTTGATAGAGGTCTGTTGTTATGTACCATTCGTTTTTATCTTTTCTTCGATCTGGTTTGGAAGATCTTTTTTTGTAGATGAAACTCTGATGAATAGAGAGAACAAACGTTTTCCAAATCTGGTGTGTTTTTTTTCCAAACGAATTCCGTATCCTTCTTTCTTGAATCATAATTTACTTGCTTGTATGATTTGTGTTTGTTGCAAGCGTTATCATTTGTTATAAGATGGAATCTGTATACATTAACATGTTTTCAATTTCTCAAGCTAAAGTTTCCCGAATTGGTACGAGAGATGTTTCAATACGAGATGATTCAATTGCTAATTCATTTTTTGTATGTTTGTTTCTCTTGTGATATTGCAGAGATTTTCTAGGTGACAGTTATAAGTTTGACAAAATGGTAAGACTTCTGTTTCTTATTTGTTATATATCTCTTTACATTAGTACTTGCTATTGGGATTTTAGCTTAACACTTTTTTTTTTATACACTTGCAGGTGAAGTTTACATCTGAGGAGCTTCGGAGGATTATGGACTATAAACACAACATCCGTAATATGTCCGTTATTGCCCATGTTGACCACGGTATAATCCTCTCCTTCTTTTTGATTATCGTAATCTGTTTATTAATTGTTCATTCTTTATATATTGAGCTCTAATCTGTTTTGAAAATTAAATACTACCTCTTGTTTATTTGATCAACAGGGAAATCCACTCTCACTGATTCCTTGGTCGCTGCTGCTGGTATCATTGCCCAAGAGGTTGCTGGTGATGTTCGTATGACTGATACCAGAGCTGATGAGGCAGAACGTGGTATCACTATCAAGTCCACTGGTATTTCTCTCTACTACGAGATGACTGACGAGTCCTTGAAGAGTTTCACTGGAGCCAGGGACGGAAACGAATACCTCATCAACCTTATCGATTCACCTGGGCACGTTGACTTTTCTTCTGAGGTTACTGCTGCTCTCCGTATCACTGATGGTGCTCTTGTCGTGGTCGACTGCATTGAGGGTGTCTGCGTTCAGACTGAGACTGTCTTACGTCAGGCTCTTGGTGAGAGGATTCGACCCGTCTTGACTGTCAACAAGATGGACAGGTGTTTCCTTGAGCTTCAAGTTGATGGTGAGGAGGCTTACCAGACTTTCTCGAGGGTCATTGAGAATGCAAACGTCATCATGGCTACATACGAGGATCCTCTCCTTGGTGATGTTCAGGTGTATCCAGAGAAGGGTACTGTTGCGTTTTCTGCTGGTCTCCACGGTTGGGCGTTTACTCTGACCAACTTCGCCAAGATGTATGCTTCCAAGTTCGGTGTTGATGAGTCTAAGATGATGGAGAGGCTTTGGGGTGAAAATTTCTTTGACCCTGCTACCAGGAAATGGACTGGCAAAAACACTGGTTCCGCGACCTGCAAGCGTGGGTTTGTGCAGTTCTGCTATGAACCCATCAAGCAAATCATTGCTACTTGCATGAATGACCAGAAGGACAAGTTGTGGCCTATGTTGGCCAAGCTTGGTGTCCAGATGAAGAATGATGAGAAGGAACTGTTGGCTAAACCTTTGATGAAGCGTGTTATGCAGACGTGGCTCCCTGCCAGTACTGCACTACTTGAGATGATGATTTTTCATTTGCCATCTCCCCACACTGCCCAGAGGTACCGTGTTGAGAATCTGTATGAAGGCCCCCTTGATGACAAGTATGCTAATGCCATCAGGAACTGTGACCCTAATGGTCCTCTCATGCTGTACGTTTCTAAGATGATTCCTGCCTCTGACAAGGGTAGGTTCTTTGCCTTTGGTCGTGTCTTTGCTGGTAAGGTTTCTACTGGTATGAAGGTCAGAATCATGGGTCCCAACTTTGTCCCTGGTGAGAAGAAGGATCTGTACGTTAAGAGTGTTCAGAGGACTGTTATTTGGATGGGTAAGAGGCAAGAGACTGTGGAGGATGTTCCTTGTGGAAACACTGTTGCTATGGTTGGTCTTGATCAGTTCATCACCAAGAATGCTACCTTGACCAATGAGAAAGAAGTTGATGCTCACCCCATTCGTGCCATGAAGTTTTCTGTGTCTCCTGTTGTTCGTGTTGCTGTTCAGTGTAAGGTTGCATCTGATCTTCCCAAGCTTGTTGAGGGTCTCAAGAGGCTGTCCAAGTCTGATCCTATGGTTGTGTGCACAATGGAAGAATCAGGTGAGCACATCGTTGCTGGTGCAGGAGAACTCCATATTGAGATTTGTTTGAAGGATCTGCAGGATGATTTCATGGGTGGTGCTGAAATTATCAAGTCAGACCCTGTGGTCTCTTTCCGTGAGACGGTATGCGATAGATCTTCACGCACTGTAATGAGCAAGTCTCCTAACAAGCATAACCGGCTGTACATGGAAGCAAGACCTATGGAGGAAGGTCTAGCTGAGGCTATTGATGATGGACGTATTGGTCCAAGGGATGACCCTAAAATCAGATCCAAGATCTTGGCAGAGGAGTTTGGATGGGACAAGGATCTTGCNATTGATGAGGGACGTATTGGTCCAAGGGATGACCCTAAGACCAGGTCCAAGATCTTGGCGGAGGAGTTTGGATGGGACAAGGATCTTGCAAAGAAAATCTGGGCGTTTGGACCTGAAACCACAGGGCCTAACATGGTGGTTGATATGTGTAAGGGAGTTCAGTACCTTAATGAAATCAAGGACTCAGTGGTGGCTGGTTTCCAGTGGGCGTCCAAGGAAGGTCCTCTTGCTGAAGAGAACATGAGAGGCATCTGTTTCGAGGTTTGTGATGTGGTGCTTCACTCTGATGCCATCCACAGAGGAGGTGGTCAGGTTATCCCAACAGCCAGAAGGGTCATATACGCATCCCAGATCACAGCCAAACCTAGACTTTTGGAGCCTGTATACATGGTTGAGATCCAGGCACCAGAGGGAGCTCTCGGAGGAATCTACAGTGTGCTGAATCAGAAGAGAGGACACGTCTTTGAGGAGATGCAGAGGCCAGGAACACCGTTGTATAACATCAAGGCGTACCTGCCAGTTGTGGAGTCGTTTGGATTCTCGGCTCAGCTAAGGGCAGCAACCTCAGGACAGGCATTCCCGCAGTCTGTGTTTGATCATTGGGAGATGATGCCTTCTGACCCTCTTGATGCAGGAACTCAGGCTTCAGTTCTGGTGGCTGAAATCAGGAAGAGGAAGGGTTTGAAGGAACAGATGACTCCACTATCTGATTTCGAAGACAAGCTTTAAGAAGCTTCACCAAAGACTTAGCTGCCTCTTTCAGTATGGTCACAACTCTCTCTTATCCTTATTTTTGTCGTGTTTTATGAGACTACTCTCTTTTGAAATGATGGATTGTGAAGACTTTTCTCTCGCCATCCCCTCAATGTTCTACTTTTTCTTGTTGAGAACTTTGTTATTGTGTTCGCAAATATCATTGTGTTGATTTTGTTTTGCTCTTTTGTTATATTCTCGTCTCATCGGATGATTTATGCATAATTTTTTTTTTTTTTAGTTTAAAGGTTCATACGTTATAGGCTTTGTTAGGTTCCTTTAAAAGCTGGTATGATTATAGATTGAGATGGTGTTGTTTCAGTGACTGTATTATTGTCACATATATTCAATACATTAGTTTACGCGTATATGAATTTGAGGACAGTAATTAGAAGCTGATCCCCTAATTATGTCTAGAATTCATACAATAGAAATTGTACCCGAAATCTAAAAGGATCGACCGTGGTAACCAGATTTGATTTCGTGACTCGAGTGGAAAAGTATTCCGTGGTAACCAAGGAGACAGTTCTTTATGGTCCGTTTATAGGAGGATAAGTATTTGGCGGCATTGATAGTTATCTTTTGGTGCAAGCATGGTCGTCCGAATTTGACCTAATGAAGGATCAAATCACTACGACGCTTGTTTGGGTTCAACTGTCTAATATGTTAGTGAACTTTTATCACAAGGGGTTGGGGTAGCCTATTCGGGTTGATCTTACCACACTACATTTTGAGACAGCACGGTTCGCACGGATTTGTGAAAGTGGATTTACGGAAGCCTTTGAAGGGTACGGTGCAGGTTAATGGAGAGAGATACTTCGTGTCCTTTGGAGGGCTTGAGCAACATTTGCTCTGGTTATGGCGTGTACGGACATCTGGTGCATTTAACTACACCAAAAGCAATAGGATAATGGTTAGGTCTGGGCATTCGGTTTCGGTTCGGTTGTATTCGGTTTTGGTTATTTTGAATATAGTAATATAGTAACCATTTGGATATTTTAGAAATTTCGGTTCGGTTTTAGTTCGCTTAGTTAAAAAGGTAATCATAACTAACATAAATTATACTGAAATTAACCAGATAAACCTAATATAACCCAAACTAACAGAATATAACCAAAATTAACCAAATATACAATAACAAAAATACAAACAAGGGAAAAATATTGATTCAATTTTACAAAATAGTATTTAATTTTACAAAATAATAACATTTAAATATATTGATTATTTAAAATATTTAATTGTTTTGAATCTAGAAATAATTAATATTTTAAGTTTATTTTATAGTTTTGCATAATATTAAGTATATAATATTTGGTATCTTCTAAGTTTTCGGATATTTCGGTTAACCGTTTAATTGTCGGTTCGGTTTGGTTCGGTTCGGTTCGGTTTCGGTTAGTTTGGATATAAATTTTTACTAACCATTTGGTTATTTGAGGAACTTTGGTTCAGTTTTGGTTTGGTTTTTTTGGTTCGTTCGGTCGGTTATTTGGTTATCGGTTATTTTGCCCAGTCCTAATAATGGTGATGATCAGGATCTTGAGCTTAAGCAACAATGAGAACTTCACATTGTGCAGTCTTAAGGTGAGTTCCATCCACAATAATCACTTTTCTCATAGCAAAAAAAGCCTCAATGCAAGCTCCTAATGCAAAGAATAAGTACTGAAATATCTTCTTTTCATTCAATTCCACATATGAAAGAGTTCTTGGATTCGCAATAGCTAACATGTGCAAATAGGAATGCAATTTTTGTAATTTTCCTCAAGACTACCGCGAACATCACTGTCAGCCTCCTTTTTCCCTCTCCATGCGGTGGGATATCACACTTTAACATCAACTCTTGATTGAACCAATGGTATGAGATCTTTGGGAACAAGAGTCTTAGGCTTACATGTATAATCATCACGCAAAGCAGATGCTATTAATTGTGGTGTGCCTTTTCTTTTATTTCTGTTTGTACTTGTAGTTGAACGAAAACATGTATGCATCTTGTTGTAAGTTCTAACCGAGAAACAATCTAAATTCTGAAGCTTTGCAACTCGTAATGACCACTTGCAGCCCTTTTGTGTTTCACTGCATTTTACCACATACAGCTTTGGTTCCAACTTCATTATTACAAACTCAAAACAGTTCCTATGTGCTTGTTTTTCAAGAAGATCTTGTATTGCTTTCTTACTTCCAATTTTTTGACCTACAATCAGATTCACACCATCTTCCCACTCAACATTTACCTTAGTACCTTGAAGCATATCATCATTACACTTTTGCAACATGTCTTCTCGTTCTTCACTTGCATCATTTTCATCATTTCGGGGCAACTCATTATGTTCACACGTTTCACCTGCATAAAGAGTCATGATACCATCACCAATACAAGTTCTTGCACTTGAAATCAACTCCTCTACAACTTTAACAATTTCTGCAACTTGACCAGTTTCTGCAACTTGACCAACTTCACAAGCTTCACCAACTGGATTTTGTTCACACCCTTGATTTTGTTCGTCATCTTTATCCAGCTCCACATGCATTACATTAAATTTAGTTTGATTCTATTCTAGATAACACAAAAGATCATCATCATCAAAGATATATATTGGTTTTTTAGGATTCACTGAAACTGGAATATAGCTAAACTTCTTCTTCGCCCCTACAACTACCACCATCTTTCTGCATATTTTATCAACCAATGCAGAATAAGTAACCTACTCAATAGGTGCTTTCATCAAATAGAGCATGACGAACATCTTCTCTTGAAATCCATTGTATTTCATCTTCATTGTTTAAATAGTTTCCCCCATAATCAAATGAATGAATGTGTAAAGATTATTATTCATTACTCTAGTCTAATAGACTTGAACAAATAAGAATTAACAAGATTAACCCAATAAACATACAAAAAGCGAATTTATAAGAAATCTAATAATGTCCCAAATTAGAATTCATTACAAATCTAACATATCAACTCTACTTACACCATAAACAAGTTTCAAATACATTAAAATTGAACAAAAACTGTTGAATAGACCCAAAAAATTACCTAAAACGAGCTTCAATTGTGGAGTTTTGTCTTTGGTGGGTCATATGGATGATTACGAGTTGGAAAAAAATGAGTTGTGATTGGTTTGTTTTTAAAAAAAGATATACCCAATATTTCTAGTTTATTTAAATAATACAAAACTAAAGAAAAGTCAAAACTAATAAATAGAATTATTGTGAAAGTAGAATTAACGGGTTTAATGTATAAAAGAATTTTAGACACAAGGAGGGTACAGAAGAATTAAATCCGTTTTCTTCGTATTGCCAGTCACGAAACTATTTCAGCCAAAAAAATTAGAGAAAAATCTCACAAAATATTAATCTAAATACTATAAGATTCGAGACGACAAAAAAAAAAAAAAATACTATAAGATTCATGTACAATTGGCGTTGATACACATGATTATTGCATTAAATTGCCAAATCCCATGAAATCTGGTACCTTGTTCTACCAAACTTATACAGCTCATCTTTGTTTCATATAAAAATTACTTCCTTGGGAGTGTAAAAGTAAAATAAAAGAAAAGATATCGCTATATTTTGCAAAACCAAGAGCAATGAAACACAACCTGTGGTGTTCTGTGAAGAATGTGATTGAGATCTTAGGGTTATGCTATACGTTGAAGCGGAAAAGCATCACATCTCCTTCTTTGACAATATACTCTTTACCCTCTGCTCTCAACTGCAAAACAAAATAATAAACATATTTCAAGCAAACTCCCAGTAAGAAGTCTTATTACAAGCCAGGCAGCTCAATCTATGGACATCAAGGAGAAACTCACAAGTCCTTTCTCCCTTGCTGCTGCAAGAGACCCAGCAGACACAAAATCTTCATATGCAACCTGAACAAGAAAACTATTGAGATGATGTCCGGATTCATATGAAAGAAAAATAAATTGACAATTGAAGCTTTCGATTTCCAATTTTCATGACCATGGGGTCATCATGTTCAGAATTGGGAGTATAACTGTACAAGAGATTCATTAAGAGAGAAAAAAAAATGCGACGTTAAATAGAGAGAGAGAGAGAGAGAGAGAGAGAAGACTTGCCATACGACGGCGTTAAATAGAGAAGGATTAGATAGAAATAGAGAGAGAGAGAGAGAGAGAGAGAGAGAGAGACATACGACGGCGTTAAAGAGAGTAGACTTGCCAACGTTAGGAAGACCGACGATTCCAGCTTTCAGGCTCATGCTTACTTTGGTGGTGGAGGCAAAGCATCGCTTCTGGTTCTGGAAGGTCAGAACTCCGACGAACTTGGATTTACCCCCTGAGAAGAGGAGCTGGTTTCTTCTACTTGAGAGAAGAAGAGACTTACAAGAAGAAGAAGAAGAAGAAGAAGAAGAAGAAGAAGAAGGCAACAAAGCCATAGCCGTGACGACGGCACTGCTACAAGCTGCTCTCGCCATTGTTGTTACTGTAGTAATTTTTCTCAGCCTCTCTCACCTTCCAATTTCTATAATACGACGTCTCTCAATGCTTATCGCCGCTACTAAAAGAGAATGTGCTGATTGGTCCTTTCTGTACTCAGAATTATTATTATTTTAAGCATTTTTCTGAATACAAATTTTCACATTTCAATTCGAGAATATGATTATGAGCTAAATCACCATTTTTAAGGGCTGTTCGTTCATTCGTTTTTAAAGACACTACTGTTTCATCACTCAAAGATGGGTTGTCTCCAGACAATTAAGCTACAGATACATTATGAGAATATAGATTCAGAGATACGGAAGAAGATCTGTGACGATATATATTTTGAAAAAAGAGAGAACAAAGCAAAGCAAGTTTTACATACATCACAGAATGTTCAAACTCAGATATATTAAAAGATTTAAAAGTCTGCTAACAAAAAAAAAAGTCTCAAGAAAAC
Organism: Camelina sativa; assembly: GCF_000633955.1. Classification (NCBI taxonomy): domain Eukaryota; kingdom Viridiplantae; phylum Streptophyta; class Magnoliopsida; order Brassicales; family Brassicaceae; genus Camelina; species Camelina sativa. Next base: position 28,296,390 of record NC_025687.1, on the reverse strand, counting down.
AAAACTAAAAGTAAACAGAATCACTGAGAGCGGCTGAGAGATTTATTG
>NC_025687.1:28281134-28296020 GCF_000633955.1 Camelina sativa | reverse complement strand
GGGAGGGGAAACTTGGGTGGGGGTCTACTTGGATCGCTGTCTCATCTTTCGACGCTTCCTCTTTAACCTCCTCATACGCTTCTTCTTCCACTGCCAACAAAAAAAAAACACCATCATCAATGACCTATAAATAAATAGAGAGATTTACATCAACCAGACCCCTATACTATAGATTTTAAAAGCAACCTGTAACGAAGCCTATATACACATAGATCGTTCCAATCAAGATTTACATTTCACATGGGATGTTCAATAGGAAATAGAATCAATATTTCCCAAGCAATCCAAATGGTGGTGAGTCAAAACCGAATACAGATATACCCAAACATCCATCTCTATTGTTCTAATATCAACAAAACACACACAACCCTTAAGATCTTCTTGTCCGACTTTTACATATGTAACTCCACCATAAATGAATTGCTTACTTAGATCATCTAATGGGTGGAATCTATATTAACGCTAATGAGATCGACGAATACAAAGAAGAACAACAAAACAAATGAACCGACGAAGGGAGAAGGAGATGTAATTACCTTGGCCCTCATTGTTGTTGAGTGTCTTAGTTTCTGCTCCTAGTTTCAGATTCGTCGCCGATTTCTCTACAACGAAGAGAGAAATGATTTTTTTCGCAAGGGAGCCATCTAGGGTTTTTATAGCTAGGGTTTTACACTTTACTAATGGGCTTTATAATTGGGCCTATCTGATATAATTTCAGTCAAACTTATGGGCCGACGTTAATTAAAAGAAGACAGGCAGACGAGACAAGTCATAGAGTTACGAAGAAGTTGAAACACTTTTTTTTTTATAAGTCAAAAAACTTTTTTGAGCTTCACAAATCTCACAATAACAAACAATTTAGTAGTAAGTTCTTCTTCATTCCTCATGGATTCTCGCCGGAGTTTCACCGGTGGTGTAAGTTCGATTGAGGAGAAGCAAGTCCTAGAAAAATTAATGAGGTAACAAAAGCTTTCCTGCAAACTCTGCCTCCATCTCTTTTTTCGATATAATATTTTGGTAGATATTGTGAATATTTTGTGTACATCTTGTAAGTAAAAAGATAAGCTCTAACAGTGAATATGATTACATTAAAAATTCTCCTTCATACATACATACATACATGGATCTGTATTTTCTTCATGGTTTTGTTCTATTTTGCCTTTTGAATTCGTCTTAGTTTACTCAACTGGTTGACGCAACGCAACTTCTACAAGATCAAGGATGAGATTGTTCATACAATAAGATCATCTCCTTCCGCTTCTCTTTTAAAGGTGTTCTCTCTCTCTCTGTGTTTCTCTTTGTTGATAAAATATATATTTTCGAGACTTCTGCCATGTGAATTCAGCTTGTGTCTTCTGTCATGATCCGCTGGAAACAAGAAATCACTTATTTTTTCAGTGCCCCTATTCCCATCAAATCTGGACACAGCTCACCTCCGGATTCCTTGGGAGACAGTCAACTTCTGTTTGGGATCAACTTCAACTACTCATCTCAGGATCCTCCCTTGCCAGCCACTCTCTGCTTTTTCTGAGATATTCTTTTCAGACAACCATTCACTCAATATGGAGAGAGCGTAATAACCGTAGACACGGTGAAGACCCAATCTCTGCCCTTCGCCTGCACCGGTTAATCGACAAAACCATTAGAAACAAACTTCTGCTACTCCTCCGCTCCGGAAACAGGAAATATGCCGACATCCTTGTGCTGTAGTTCTCCAGTTGAACTTAGAACTGGCTGTTCGAAACTCAAAAACTTCTTTGTTCATTAAACTTATAACCATGTTGTAAGAAATAGTTTTATTGGTGAATAAAATTTTACATTCATTCAGAAAAAAAAATATATATATATATATATATATATATATATATCTTCGAGACTTCTTTCTAAATATATATCTATATTATGTATATATGTTGTTGCAGTCTCTAGCGTCATGCGTTTTCGATATGGCAATGGTGGAAAACTCCCAAGTGTTATTCGCTCGTTTGTGCGTTGAGCTTTTTCACGAGCTTCCTCCTCTACCATCAGATGAATCTCACGGCCAGATTACAACTTTTGAGAGACTGTTTTTGCGCAAATGCAAAACCGAGCTTGAAAACTCATCCCCCATAACTGATGAACAACTACCATTGGTTTATGTCCATGAATCAAACTATTATAGATTCATCAAAACCGTTAGGGTTCTGGCTGAGGTTTTCAAGAATACCAAGATCACTGAAACCACACGGAAAAACATTATTCAGGTTTTGCCTTGCCACTCTTTTGGAAATGCTAATTTAATTCATAGCGTTTTTGATTAATTGTATAGTTATGTATTGTAGGTGCTGATGAATCCCATCTTGCCACTTGAGAGGAACACCGATGCTATTCATTTGTTTCTCTACTCCATTGGCAAACTAGCTGACTTCCAGTTTTCTAATGAAAATTCAAATTTCAATCAGCTAGTTCAAAGTTTTCGGGTAACATCACAATCCAAAGACTTTGAATATATGTAAATCTTCAAATAAACAATCCTTTGGTATGGGTAGGCATCTCTAACGGCATCTTGATTCACAGGCTGTAGAGTTGGAGAGCAATTACAATGATGAAGTCAAGCTTAGGAAAGAGGCTGAAGTTGCATTTGCTAGGAAAAAGGAAGAAGTGGAGATGATGGAACGTTTACTTGAGTCTTACAAGGAAGAACAAGGTAAACTGCAACTTGAAGCGCAAGCCTTGGAGCACAAGCTTGACGCAGAGTTGCAGCTTAGGAGACAAACAGAAACCTTGCTTGTCAGAGAACAGGAGAGGATTAACAAGGTAAAGGTTCAGCTGGAAACTCTTGTAAATGAACGTGATGGTATGCGTTTGAAGGCTGAGGAGTTCGAGAGCAAGTACAAGGGAGAGATGATTCTCAGGATAGAATCAGAGACTACGCTGGAGGAAGAAATGAAAGAGATGGAAGGACTGAAGCTACAGCTTGAAACCTATAAAACAGAGGAAGAGAACCAAACTTCACAGGTCAGAGCTTGGCAGGACAAGTACGATCAAGGGTCGACTCTTAGGAAAGAAACAGAGGTTGCACTTTCTAATGAAAAGCTAAAGCTTGAGACAGTCAACGAACTATTCGAAACCATCAACTTAGAAGCAGTTGCTATACGAGAAGAGAAGGACAATTCTATCAAAAGAGCACAAGAGCTAATGGCAAAACGTCAACCTCCACCATCATTTTACTGCCCTATCACACAAGCAAGCCCAACTTTTTACAAGAAGATGATAACTTGCTTAACACTCAATCTCGTAATGTTTATATTTGTCGCAGGAGGTCATGAAAGATCCCCACTTGGCTGCTGATGGATTCACATACGAAGTAGAAGCAATTCAAAAATGGCTTAGTACAGGCCACCGGACGTCGCTCATGACAAATCTCATACTTGAACATCTCAATCTTGTCCCTAACCGTGCTCTTCGCACTGCGATTGAGGAGTTGAATTAGTCTTCCTGCTTTTCTAAACTGGTTTACTTTAGAAGTTACAAGATAGTGATTATAATGGCCTCACAACTCTATTTATGAGCCTCGCTTGATAATTTTGTGATGCAATGTTTTTGAACCTCTTTGAATCGGAAACTCAAACTCATTAGTCAAGTGAAGTAGTTGATGTTTTTTTTTTCTTTTTTTTTGGCGGGACTAAATAGATATAAGTTTCGAGATAATATTTTGTAGATTTATTTAACATATAGTTAGTAGGTTTATACACTATTTGGGTATACATCTTGTAACTTAATACTATAAATCAGCTATTCTGGATTCGTTTTGGGAGTTCTATATAGATAAGCTCTACATTAATTGTAATCTGACTACATAACACAACCATTCTTTCCTCATATTGATGATATCAGGGACTGTTACGTAAATACTAAATAATATCTTTATGTTGTAAACTAGAGAAATGGAAGGAGGTTTTCTATTGTCTTATTATTTATAACTTGATCGAATGTTACATATATATAGTAAAGGCAAAGCCTTAGTACAAAACCGACTAGGAATAGGAAATAGGTAATGGGCCTTCGGCCATGGGCCGTACACACCAAGACATGTAATGGGCCGGTTATGGAAGTCAACTCCAAGTGTTTTACAACACTCCCCCTTGGATGATATAACCGTGCAAGTGCTAGGAAGGATCTCTGTAATGCGCTTGGGGGTGCTGCCTCATTAACACCTTACTAGGAAAACCCATTGGGACAAAACCATAGTGAAGGAAAAAGAGTACAACACACATTACTCCCCCTGTTCCAAGCATCCCTAGAAATCCTTAAGTCTCCGCATTCCAATCTGGTGCGCGAGCTTCTTGAATGTTGATGTCGGTAGTGACTTGGTGAAGAGATCGGTTGAATTGTCGCAAGATGGAACTTGCACCACTTGAACTTCTCCGGCCTTTTGTAATTCATGTGTGAAGAAGAACTTGGGTAGAATATGCTTTGTCCGATCTCCCTTGATGTATCCTTCCTTGAGCTATGCGATGCAGGCCGTATTGTCTTCATAGATAATAGTTGCTTCCTTATCATCGGCCATTCCACAATCTGATCGGATGTGTTGAGTCATCGACCTCAACCACACACACTCTCGGCTGGCTTCATGCATCGCTAGGATTTTGGCATGATTAGAAGAAGTGGCCGCAATGGTTTGTTTCATCGAACGCCATGAAATAGTTGTACCACCGTGTGTAAATACATAGCCGGTTTGAGACCTAGCATTATGCGGACCCGATAGATAACCTGCATCAGCAATACCAACTAAACCTTCTTTGTTATAATTAGTATAATATAAACCCAAATCTAATGTTCCTTGTAGGTAACGTAATACATGCTTAATACCGTCCCAGTGCCTTTGGGTTGGACAAGAGCTAAATCTAGCAAGGACGTTCACGACAAAACATATGTCTGGTCTAGTGTGGCTAGCCAAGAACATTAATGCTCCTATAGCACTAAGGTATGACACTTCCGGACCGAGAACTTCTTCATCGGCCTTCTTTGGACCAAATGGATATTTATCCAAATCAAGGCTCCTCACAACCATCGGGCTAGTCAATGGGTGAGCTTGGTCCATATTAAACCTCTTGAGTACCTTTTCAGTATATGCCATTTAATGCACAAGGATTCCATTATTTACGTACTCAAAATGCAATCTCAAACAGAATTTAGTCTTGCCTAGGTCTTTCATTTCAAATTCTTTCTTTAGATATTCGATTGATTGGACGATTTCCCCAGAGGTTCCTAGGATATTCAAATCATCCACATATACTGCTATTATTACAAACCCTTTGTTTGCAAACTTCTTTATAAAAATACATGGACTGATGGGATCATTCTTATAGCCCTCTTTGGTTAGGTACTCACTTAATCTATTGTACCACATTCTCCCACTTTGTTTTAGTCCATAAAGGGATTTGTTTAGCCTTATGCAGTATTGTTCTCGAGAACCGCTCTTATCTTTGAGCTCAATACCCTCTGGTAATCTCATATAAATTTCATTATCCAATGGACCATATAGATATGCGGTTACAACATCCATTAACCGCAAATCGATTTTTTCTCTTATAGCCAGACTTAGCAAATATCTAAAAGTCGTTGCATCCATCACAGGGGAGTATGTCTCCTCATAATCTATTCCTGGACTTTGAGAGAATCCTTGTGTTACAAGCCGTGCCTTATATCTCACGATTTCATTATTCTCATTTCTCTTTCTTACAAAGACTCATTTATGTCCTACTGGCTTTATATCAAATGGTGTCCTTAAGATCGGACCAAACACATTCCTCTTCTTTAAAGAGTTTAACTCCACGTCAATGGCTTCTTTCTATTTTAACCATTCTTTACTTTGAGTGCACTCTAAAATGGACGTTGGTTCATGATCCTCATTTATCTCAAGTGCTACCTTGTATGCAAATATTTCTTCGATGTCGACATCTTTTCTGTTCCATTGTATTCTAGACATGATATAATTTATTGAGATCTCATTATTATCAATACCTACAGGATCTTAAGGTTCAGAGTCCCAAACCTCATTTTGTGCCTTAGGATTTGCCGCGGCCATGTCTATAATTTCCTTAACCTCGGTTTGATTTGCACCTTTCTTAGATTTCCGAGGGTTCTTATCTTTGGAACCTAATGGTCTACCTCGTTTCAAACAGGTCTTAGACTCTGTAGCAACTTGCTTATTGTGTTCCTTCTGAACATCAATACGTACTGGTGCATTACAAGCTGGTATGTACGATTTAGTTACTCTCTTTGGGTCAGCAAAAAAATCTGGCAATTGTATAGCTATCTTTTGCAAATGTATAATCTTTTGGACTTCTGCATCACAGGCTAGAGTCCGAGGATCTTGCCAATTCAAGGATGTTTGATTCCATGTTATTTCTTTAACCAGCTTGTTATTCTCTCCACCCAACATAGGAAATTCGGATTCAGCAAACAGACAATCCGCGTATCTGGCCTTAAATAAATCACCCGTATTTGGCTCAAGATACTTAATAATGGTGGGAGAATCATATCCAACATATATTCCCATCCTCCTCTGAGGTCCCATCTTATTTCTCTGTGGTGGAGCAATTGGTACATAAACGGCACACCCGAATGTTCTTAGATGGGATATGTCTGGCTCATGACCCGTTAATAATTGGGATGGTGAATACTTATGTTCACTAGATGGCCTGATGCGTACTAATTCAGCTGCATGTAATACTGTGTGTCCCCAAGCCGACACAGGAAGCTTCAACCTCATAAGCAATGGTCGAACAATCAATTGAATACGTTTAATGAAGGATTCAGCTAATCCATTTTGTGTATGGACATGTGCCACATGATGTTCCACACTCACCCCCATGGACATACAATATTCATTAAACGCTTGGGATGTAAATTCACCAGCATTGTCTAGACGTATAGTCTTAAGTGGAAAATCTGGAAAGTGGGCTCGAAGATGTATAATATGGGCCAGCAATCTAGCAAATGCAAGGTTTCTAGTTGACAATAAGCAAACATGCGACAATCTGGTTGATGCATCTATCATGACCATAAAATATCTAAACGTCCCACAAGGTGGGTGTATTGGTCCACATATATCTCCTTGTATCCTTTCCAGAAAATTTAAAGTCTCTTTAACGATTTTCACTGGTGACGGCTATAATAAGTTTCTCTTGTGCACATGCTACACACGTGAGATGTTTAGGGATAACTTTTCCCTCTTTAAGAGTGTGCCCATTTGAATTCATTATAAGCTTACGCATCATGTTAGTACCCGGATGGCCAAGCCGGTCATGCCATAAAGTGAATTGTTCATTGAACATCTTGTTCATTGCCAAATTAGCTTCTATCATATTAATCTTAGCATGGTAGAGACCAGTGGCTATTGCGGGTATAGACTCTAGGACTTTCTTATGTCCTTGGTGATTTCAGTAATATATAGGAACTCTTGGTTTCCTTCACCCTTAGTTTCAACATGTAGACCATTCAAATGAATGTCTTAAAAGCTCAATAAGCTTCTCTTAGAGCTGGGTGAATATAGGGCATCACTTATCTCAAGATGTGTGCCATTAGGTAATAAAATGTGAGATTGGCCGTAGCCTTCTATCAAGCTCGTATACCCGCAATTGTACTAATATTGGCATTTTTCATTATGAGATTAACAAAATATCTCTTATTTTTCAAAATCGTGTGGCTTGATCCACTATCAACCAAAAGTACATTCTTGTCCTCAGCCATTTCTAATAATGGAAAAGAATTTATGTTTTAAAACATAGACAAATATAACGAAGGAAAATAATTCAATTTAAACCAAAAATAATTATCCAAAGCAATAATCCAATCAAATACAAAGCATAAAAGATAAAATCAAATCAAGACCACATTTGAGTTTAATTATCCTCTCTTAAACAATCAGATGTTTCATAATCTAATAGGTCATCATTCTCATGGTCAAAATCCCCTTTACCATCGAGATGAACCAAGTTAGCTTTTAGATCCTTTTTCAAATTCTCTTAATAGAGATCAACAAGGTGCTTAGGAGTTCTGCATGTTTTGACCCAATGGTTCTCCATAACACATCTATGGCAAGTGGACTTGGTCTTATGTTGCGGTTTAAATACACCGTGGCCTCTTCCCCAACCACGGCCGAAACCGCATCGGTTTCCACAGCCTTGTCCTTGGTAACTACCATGACCAGGACCACCACGTCCACTTCTCCCACGACCACGGCCAAACTTGTCCTTATGGACATAGTTAGACTCTTTAGTCTCTTTTGGCTCTTTGGGATTTTTCTTTGCCACATCAACCTTGTATGCTTCCGGTAATGGAGCTGTACCCGGAGGTCTCAAAGCATTGTTCATCATCAATAGCTCATTGTTCTGCTCAGCGAGCAACAAACAAGAGATAAGGCTTGCAAACATCTTAAACCCCTTTTCACGGTACTGTTGTTGAAGCAGTACGTTATTGGAGTGAACGGTAGAGAATGTCTTCTCTAGCAAGTCCTCCTCAGTCACCTTGGTACCACATAACTTTAGGATTGAGACTATCTTAAATAGCTCTGAGTTATACTCATCCACGGATTTGAAGTCCTGGATCCTTAAGTTTTTCCAATCGAATTGAGCCTTTGGTAGGAGCACCGTCTTTTGGTGTCCGTATCTGTTTTTCAACGCTGTCCAAAGGTCAAGAGGATCTTCTATAGTGAGGTACTGGTTTTTTTAGACTCTCAGCAAGGTGATGGTGAATATGCATTATTGCCTTGTACTTGTTCTTTTCAGAAAAGTCATTACCATCCTCTATGCACTCGCAAAGATCCTTCGACTTCAGATTGATCTTTGTGTCTAATGCCCATTGCAAGTAATTATCTCCAGAAACATTAAGGGCAGCATAGGAGAGGTTGTTGAGCTTTGCCATCTACAAAACAGAACTTGCAACCGTTTATTAGCATGCGGTATTTAAGACCGAACCATGCAACAATTTAGGACATACGGTATTTGAGACCGAACCATGCAACAAATTTAGGACATGCGGTATTTGAGACTGAACCATGTCAATCACTTAAGGCCATGCGGTATTTGAGACCGAACCATGCCATGCTTATTTATACTCAAATTTTCGTGGTTTATGTCTTGTTTTTATCTCTTAATTCTGTGGATCAATATGCATGAAATAACAATCCTAGACAACAATTTTAATCTAGCATGCAATAATTTCGTTTTACTAAATTTTTCCTTTTCTCAAATTTCCTTTTTCTAGATTAAAGCTTTAGGAAATATTTTCTTGGATTTTAGGATAATTTCTAGAATTAATTTAGGGGTTATCCTAATTTTATTTTCTCATGCAAACATACTATAATTCCGATTTTAATTTCTTAGTTTTAGGGTTTGAATTTTAAAACAAACAATCTTAATCGGATTTAATCCTTAGAACAATCATCTTAATATTTCTCTATGATTTTCGGTTTTAGGTTTCTAGTTCTAAGGTTCTCATGCAACAAGTAAACAATAAACAACCAGATTTTAAACATATCATGATCAGTTCAATTGCAATCAATCTAAGCAATCCTAAACCTCAATCAACCGAATTTTAAAATTTTAGGATTTTAGGGTTTTAGGAAAACAAAGCTTAGGGATTGTTTGTTGGTTGTTAACTTGTAGATTTTAGGGTTCCAATAAGGTTGAAGTTTAGATTCGGTACATGTGTTCTTATAAGGATTGATCGTTTACCTTAACACCTTTTGGGGTTGACTGGATATGAACCGGGAGCTAAAGACCTTGGTTTTACTCTTCTCTCGATCACGAACCTCGGCCTGAATAGCAGGAAGAACCGATCACGAACTCGAACTGCTGCTCTGAACAGAACTCACCCCAGACTAAGTCGGACCACGAACTCGGACTGGTTGCAGACGAGAATCTGGTCACGAATGGTAGCCATCGATGAACTTGGACGAACTCGGACGGATCATGAACAGGAACTGATCGCCGAGCTTGGACGAACAAGGGTTTTGAGCGGCGGCGGTTTTTAGGGTTTTTCTCGGTTGGAGTTTTAGGGCAAACTCGTGCTGATAACGTGTTGTAAACTAGAGAAATCAAAGGAGGTTTTCTCTTGTTTTATTATTCATAACATGATCGAATGTTACATATATATAGTAAAGGCAAAGCCTTAGTACAAAACCGACTAGGAATAGGAAATAGGTAATGGGCCTTCAGCCATGGGCCGTACACACCAAGACATGTAATGGGCCGGTTATGGAAATCCACTCCAAATTTTACAACACTTTGTCATATATCATAAGTATTATGTCAATCTTCTATTTATTTTACGAACAATTCTTGGGTTCACTCCTAAGGTGAACTTCACTTATTTTAGCCAATGATAATCTGACATGTCATAATACATTTAAGAACCTATTCATTCACCTCCTTATAAAATAAGGAAACAAAATTTGTATATAGCATTTCATTATAAAATTAAAAACTTAAACAACTTATTTATAAACTCAAACCGATATAGAATTTCATTATAATTGTAAAATCTAAACCCTAACCATCTCATTTGTAAACCCAAACCAACATATAATTTCATTCTAATTGTAAAATCTAAACTCTAACCATCTCATTTGTAAACCCAAACCGACATATAATTTGTTCTAGTTGTAAAATCTAAACCCTAACTATCTCATTTGTAAACCTAAACCGACATATAATTTCATTTTAATTGTAAATTCTAAAACCTAACCACTTCATTTGTAAATCCAAACCGACATATAATTTCGTTTTAATTGTAAAATCTAGACCCTAACCACTTCATTTGTAAACTCAAACCGACGTATAATTTTGTTTGAATTGTAAAATCTAAACCAAGCCAATATTTAACTTTCTTTAAAAAAATATACAGAATTTTTTTCCTTAATCTGTTTTGCTTTTTAATTTAATTTTGATTTTTTTTTTAAACAATATAATGTATAGAAGATTTTGATTGGTTGAAAAGGAAGAAGCGAATAAAAAAGTTCACCCTAGGAGTGAACGAAGTATTTTTCTAATTCTCGCGTTGTATCTAGGGTTTGTGTATGACATGTATATATACCTTAATTAGAACCTATCAATGAGAACGGCGCTAGAACAGTCTCTTGCTTCTTTGTCAATTGATTTTGCATCTTGAACCTACTCAACTGGTTGACGCAACGCAACGCAACTCTGACAAGAGCAAGGATGAGATTGTTCATGCAATAATAAGATCGATCTCCCTCTGCTAATTTTCTTTTAAAGGTTCTCTGTGGCTTTTTGTTTGTAGGCATACATCTATATATCTATAGATATCTATATGAGCCATTTTCTAATTGTTTTGATCACTAATATGTATGTTGTAGTCTTGCGTTTTGGATATGGCGACATTGGAAAACTCGTGTGTATTATTTGCTCGTCTATGTGTAGAGCTTTTTGACGAGATTCCCCCTCTTCCACCTGACGGCGAGATAACAATTTTTGAGAGACAGTTTTTGCGCAGATGCCAAATAGAGCTTGAAAACTCATCCCCCAAAACAGAACAATTCCCACTTGTTTATGTTGATGAGTCAACTTATTGGAGATTCATCAAGACCGTTAGGGTTTTGGCTGAAACTTTCAAGAATACGAAGATCATTGAAAGAACACGGAAAAACATAACTAAGGTTTCCCTTGCCTTTGCCAATTTTTGTCACTCTTTGAAACTGCTAATTTTGTAGGGTTTTTGATTAAGAGCATATATACTAGTGTTAATTGTAATTTTGCAGGTGCTTATGAATCCCATCTTTCCACCAGAGAGGAACACTGATGCTATGAATTTGTTTCTCTGCTCCATTAAAAAACTAGCTGACTTAGAGTTTTCAAATGAAAATCTGAATCAGCTAATTCAAAGTTTTCAGGTAACACAGCCACCATCTTAATTATAAGACATGAGATATTTCAACGTAATCGTGTCTCTAAAAGGCAGCTTGATTTACAGGCTGTAGAGTTGGAGAGCAATTACAAGGAAGAAGTCAAGCTTAGGAAAGAGGCAGAAGTTGCATTTGCTAGGAAAAAGGAAGAAGTGGAGATGATGGAACGTTTACTTGAGTCTTACAAGGTAAACTGCAACTTGAAGCGCAAGCCTTGGAGCACAAGCTTGACGCAGAGTTGCAGCTTAGGAGAGGAAGAGAAATCGCTGCAAACGTAGAACGTGATTACATGACTTGGGACAATGGGGATTTCCTGCACATCTACAATGAGCAAGTGGAGCTTAGAAAAGAAGCAGAAGATGCACTTGCTATAAAAAAGGAAGAAGTAGAGGTGATGGAAGGGCTACTTGAGTCTTACAAGGAAGAACAAGGTAAATATCAATCACAAGTTCAAGAAGCCTTGGAGCAAAAGCATGAAGCAGAGTTGAAGCAGCTTCGGACAGAAACTCAACTAAGCAAAGAGTTGGAGGGAATAAAGCAACTGCATGAAACATGTATAATAGAACAAGACAACCTGAAATCACAGGTCTTAACTTGGCGAGACATGTACGACCAAGAGTCAACTGTTAGGAAATATACAGAGGATGCTCTTTCTAAAGAAAAACAAGAGCTCGAGACTGTCAAAGGACTACTTGAAGCGTCCAGGCAAGAAGCAGATGCGATGCGACAAGAGAGGGATAATGCTCTCAAAACAGCACAAGAGTTAATGACAGAGCGCCAACCTCTATCATCATTTGTCTGTCCTATCACACAGGTAAGACCACAACTCCGCAAGAAGATTACTTGCGTAACACTCAGATCCCATTTTTTTTTTTTTCTTTTTGTGGTAAAAATCAGATCCCATAGATGTTTAATAGAGAGTAATATAAGTTAATGTGGTTTATATTTGTCGCAGGATGTCATGAAAGATCCGCACGTTGCTGCCGATGGATTCACATACGAAGCAGAATCTATCAAGAAATGGCTTAGCACATGTCACAAGACGTCGCCGATGACAAATCTCCAACTTGCTCATGTCAACCTTATCCCTAACCGTACTCTCCGGTCTGCGATTCAGGAGTTGGTTTGATTCTTCTTTTGTTTTTCGAACCGGTTTACTCTAACTTGATATTGGGCCTATAACTCAATACGTATTTTAAAACTCTTTGATAACCGTACGTGGCTAGATCGGGACCTTGCTTTTATAAATAAAATATCCGAAAATAGAAACAAAGCCAATTTTTCTCAGAACGGTAAAGAAGACAAGTGTGCTTTTTGTACACACCTAAAACGCCATGAAAAGCCAAACATACGAAAGACCAAGATATATAAAAGAAATTGATATGTTCCCACTTTTTTCGGTAGCAATGAAAATAAAAATCACGTGACAATCGGACAAATGTGACGCAACACACAACACTTTGATGAGAGACTGTCTGATATTTCAACAAGTAATGGAATGGTTTCTTCAGACTTCAGTTTTCGAAATAATTACACCTATAGCAATGAGAGCCAACGACTTCTTGCTTGCCCCGTTTTAAACTCCATCTTGAGATGAAACAAGGCATGCTTAAAAAGCCAAAACCCTAATCACTGACCTAAGCCTATATAGGTCTCCTAATATTTTAACTTTCTAACACTAATAATTGTTCGTAATTAAAAACTGAATGTCTTTTTCTATTACATCTCATGAAATTCGAAAACGAGAGCTTGGAGAGAGAGAAGAATAATAAATGAGAGAGAGAGAGAGAGAGAGAGAGACAAAAGTGTGAGAGGAACAAGAACAAGAAAGTACGTAGATGTACACAGAGGGAGATAAGAAGAGGACAAGACAATGGCCTGCAGATTTTTTTTACACATCGGTCAATAAATTAACTTCCAATATACTTATATATTTAGGCTCTATCATTGCAACTTGTTACCCCAAAACGTTAAAGATACACGCATTTTTATACACTATTTATATTCACACCTCAGTACGTACAAGACAAAATATTTCTTCTTTGTTTTTTTCAAAAAAAAATTGTTTCTTTGTTTCCCGTTCTTATTTACCACCTGTTTCTATTATAAACTTTAAAATTATTACTATTCAATCTTACATCTGGTTCTTTGTAACAAACATCTTAGAGCATCTTTACTCGAGTAACCCCCTAATCGTTCCTCAAAAAATAAAAATAAATTAACTTTTTTACAAATTATTATTATTTATTTATCTTTTAAATCTGCTCCACTAAACAGATGACACCTGTTTTGTTTGTTGAGAGTATCGGTTCTCAGATTACTCTGCCAAGGAACGTTTCTGTTTTTTATCCTCTTCTCTCTCTTCTTTTTATTATTTTTTAATAAGAGTATCGATAAAAGAACTGCCAGTAATGATGGTCTAAGAACCCAGCTCTACCTGTCCTTTCTTCTCTGTCTATGTTCCGTAGCACAAATATGTCATTTTCCAAAAAGCTTATATCATTTACTAACAAATTTTACATGATATGGAAAAACTATCTAAAATGCAATTAAGAAAAATATAGTTTTGATCTTGTTTATAAAGATATTAGGTAAAGTATAATAAAATATTTGATAACCTGTGAAGTCTAGCCAAAAACAAATGAATGGATATAGGGGAAACTCAGCATGAGCGCCATGTATAATTTATAGTAAACCCTAAAGTTATAAGGGTTTATATTTTTTAATGTCTTTTGTCGTTTCTTTTTTGTAAAAGAAAACAATAAAGATCAAGAAAGGATGATTATAAGTGTTAATTATATAAGTAGCTTATGTCTTTGGTATTTTAGTTTAAGCGCCGTTTGATGGACTAAAATAATGTAGAGAAACGATTCTTTTGTAACTAATTTTTTTCTTCTTTGTCGGCCTTTCACTAGTTAAGCCATTTGTCGTGACACTGTTTATATTAGTAGTAAGAAAAAAAAAAAAAAAAAAAA
>NC_025687.1:28204017-28281123 GCF_000633955.1 Camelina sativa | reverse complement strand
AGATGCAAAAAGGGCAGAGTGAGAGAACCAATTGGTAGAGAGAGAATCTTTACAGAGGGCACAACACTGGGAACTATCACGTTCTCTCATTCATTTCACCACTCTCTCTACCTTTACTCTCTTTTTTTTTAATTACCAATTCATTATCAGTTTCTATTTTTTACATAATGTAACATTTGGTGGATGAAATGTACACTAGGTATTTAATGATTTAGGACAATGAATTTGACTGTTTCAAAATGCGTTTCAATTTGGATTTAGTAGTCCGGTAAAAAAAAAACTCCATGTACAAGTATTAAATAGTTATAGTAGATTGTTTGGTTATTTAAAGGCAGCAGTAAATAGTTTATAGGCTTAGATTTATTGTGTTATGTCGTTTATAAATTGATATTGATAGATCCTATTATTTGACCTAACGGCTACTTCTCTCAATCACTGAAGTAAAGTATGACAAAATGAAGTGATTGTCTGTGTATGATATGATAACTCTCTCTCTATATATATATATATGACAAAATTTTATTTTTCCAGAATAATTTCTAAGAATTTAAAGTGCAATGCTACTTTACAGATGCATATAATGTGTAGTGTATTATTTGCATGAATTATTCTTGTCCTATTGTTGTGGATCGGTTGGGAGAGAATGAATCCAACGGCTGGGATTTATGAAGCGATGTTCCATAATCACGAGCAACTTTATTTATTTTCAATTTGAAATATATATCGATCGTGGTCTTTTTCTAAAGAGATACATTAATATTTTGACGACGGAGCTAACTTTTTTTAATTACCGATTTTTCATAGCTGCAGCTAAGCTAAGCTACTACGAATGACAGCTCTCTTCAGGCACCCTTAACAGTGTTTTTATTCATCAATAATCTCAGATCTGTCCCTTAATTACTTACTTATTATATTATACTACTACCTCAGTTGTCTCTTCAGTCCCTTGAAATCTTCAATCCACATTATATTTTCATTGTTTATTTTAAACATAATCCAGACAAAAATTGACTACAGAAGAAGTTGATATTACTGAGAGGTTTCAACTAAACTTCAACATTTTCTTTTGGTGTTTGATAAACAAGTTTTAAAATGGGTTGCTAGTGTTACCAACAAAAAAAAAAAACATGGAGCTGTCTAAATAATTTTATAAAAGTTTTGTGAAGACATCGAAGATCCTCTTTGATTTGGTCCACCGACCTATTTCAGTCTATCCTCACTAATCTACTCTACTAACTATGACACATGCAAATTTCAAGTTGTAATAGTACTACTAATTATCTCTACTTTTTGCATTAAACCATATTAAAAGCTGTCTTTCTTAGTTAAAAAGTTACTTACTAGGATTTGTATCTTTCAAATCAAACTCGCATAAAGTTGTCGTTTTTATATTAATATACACTACATTGATGTCAAAAACTGAACAATGCTAGTATTAACTGAGAAGGATTTGCAATTTGGATCTTCATTGAGATTGCAAACTCATTATTAATAAGAAAAGTAACTCTAATAATTGAAGTAGGAACTTCTCCCCTAAACAGGAATTACAATTTCTCTTTATGTAGTTAATCATTAATCATCTTTAGGTTATTATTCTGTCACAAACTATTTTTAAACATTCAAAAATCTTTTGAAGCAATCTCCGCAAGCACATCATACTTTTTGGTCAGAATTTTCTTTAAAAAAAATATTCATCGAATTTATTGTTTAACAGAGAAATTAAAAATACTTATTTGTTATTGCTTTGTTTGGTCTAAAACTCAAATCGATGTGGTTTATGAAAAATAAGAGAGATAAGAGACTTCATAATTAATGCCATAAGCCCAGAAAATAAATTGTTAAACAGTATTTACATATTATGCTCCACCCCAAATAAAACTTGAGTTTACAAAACAACCCAGCAAAAACTAAAGCGTTAAGATTCCCCCCTCTAACTCCGTCTGCCTAAACAAAAGTCAAAACGGTTTACCAGCTGACTCAACCCGGTTTACTTCTCTAATTGTTCGAATTTCGGTTCAAGCCTGGTTCGATTGGACCGGGTTTTGCCGATGCTCTGTACTTGCGATTTGTTCCCCGGAGACGGAGAAGAAGACGACGAAGAAGAAGACGAAGATGAGAAAAGCTGACCAAAGAAAAGCCCTGATTTCAGCGAACAAACCGGAACATTAAGTACCGGTGTGATTCTGACATTAGCAGAGTACGATCTCGGCATGCCATGGTGCTGCTTCATCCTAGGTCCGCCGGTGAAGCTCCCGGGACTACTCGAGCTTCTTTCGAGTCCATGAAACACTATTTTACCGGAGGCGTTGAGTCTCGGACTATCCGCCGTCACAGTGAGTCCCCGAGATTCAATGTTCGTCGATGCTGAAGATGATGATCCGTCAGCGGAAGGATTCGACGGTGGATGATGCCGTCTCGGTTTGGCTAACCTGATTCTCGGTTGGTTAGAGTTTCGTAGATGAGTCCGCGACGGAGGGAACGGGTTAGGACTTGGTTTGTCTAGGTCAAGCGAGAGTCTTGGAAGGTCATCGATCTCGTGGCCAGAGGAAGACGATGAGGAGAGTGAGAGACGTGAGGAGGCGATTGAGATTGATTCTGAGATATCTGAATCTTTAAGCAGCGGCGACGTCGCGGCGGCGGTGGCAGAGGATTTAGATCCCCGGTGAAGAAATTGCTTAAACGACGACGCTTTGGGGTTTGAGGGAGGAGAAGAAGACGAAGAAGTGGGTTTAGCAGATTCTTGTGGCTTGGCGTTGTTGACAAGTCTCTTGAGACCTAAAAGCTCTCTCCAACGAGTAGTACAACGAGGGGCTTTAGGGGAGAAGAGGTCAGAGATCTCCATCTCAAGTCTCCGGCAAGATTTCAGAACCTCCGGTGATCCTCTTGGTTCGGTGCTAGTCTTGGGGACACCAGAGAACTTCAAAGGTACGAGCTTTCCGTCGGAGAAGAGCTCGTCGGCGGAGAGCATTGTGACCGGATCTTCGAGACAAAACTCAAAATCCACAACTGGATCTTGGTTCTCCGGTAACGGATCAGGTTGTTGCTGCTTGCCGACGACGGAGGAAGAAGAGCGTCTGTTGTTGTTGTCTTCTCGGGTCAAAGACAGTCGAGGGCTACTCCATCCGAACGCAGAGAACTTTTCCGGCGAAACACCGGCACTTTTAACGCAAGCGGAAGCCATTAATTAAAGCTTTTGGGCATTTGCTGGGGAGTTGATAAGGACTTAAGGAGGGTTTGGAGAGAAGTGGGAGTGACAGAGACAAGCACTATTTATATACTACAGCCAGCTCAGCCTCAGTCAGGTACACCGTACCACACAACACACTTGTTTTCATTTACCGTAACCATTTCGGGTCCTTCTTTTTAGTGGGCCGGGTTTATCAATGTTATGGGCCCAATTATTATGTTCTATAGTATCTGACCTTTTTTTTTTTTTTTTGTCAACTTATGTCTGTGTGTGATTGAGAGGATGGTAAATTATAGTATTGTGAAATTTAGATCTGGTTCGTGTGAGCATTTAATTAAAAAGAAAATTTTGTTTGTTTTGTTATTATGTGAAATTGTTCTTTCTCATTATGGTCACCTACCACCCAATAATTGAGCATGATCATAAGCACACGTTTCGTGTATTCATGCATAAGCAATTTTTGTTTTCTTTCTTCCAAAAAAATAAAATAAAAACACTTCCTGCAGCTGCATGCTTTGATTCAGGACAAATATTAATAGTATGGCATAAAGTTCTTCTATTTAAATACAAAAGCAAAATTCTATTTTCAAACGAGAAAAACAATAATTATTTTAGTTTATTTAATTTCTTAGAATGGTACTGAACCATCGACTCAATATATAAAACATACAATATGATTGTTGCTTCTAATTGTTGTTACCAGGGCATCTTGTATGACATACATATTTCAAGAGTCAAGACTCACCTCAAACACATAAACAACCGCCCGACATACTATAAACTCACTTCGTTTTCTCATTTACGCTCAAAATCACATTCTTATATACTAACTTGATCGTTTTGTCCATATATATATATATATATATATATATATATATACTAACGTGATCGTCTTTAATTAATCCATTGGAAGATACAATATCAATGTCCTCTATCCCCACACGTACGTTTGTATCTTCCATGATACAAAGTACGTATATTCACTTCTGATACAAAGTACGTATCTTCCATGACACAACGTCTACGAGTAGATGGTTCGTGGATTGTGAAGACCAGGAGGATTAATTATAATGTTGCTGAAAAGGTATGAATTCGAGTAAAGACACAAAAAGACCTAGCTATTTTCCAAGAAAAATATTAGAGATAAGGATATACATATATAGACGATGATACCATTTTGTACCATACTAGTTTTAGTGAGAGTAACCATACTATAACGATACATCCTTTATTTTATTTTTATTTTATTTTTAAAGAAAGAAAAGAAAATCACATCATCACTATGTATTCAAATATATCAATTATTATAAGGTTTGTGCCTTTGGGAGTTTATATGATATTACTATTCATTGATTGAGGAAATGAAATTTATGCCAAGAAAATATCGGAAGTGACTTGAGATCTAACATAAAATCTAATATCTCACCCACTGGTCGAAAATTTTGTCTGGATCCAAAATTTTAATCATGGACATACAAAAATCAATTAAAAAAGCATTCGAAATCATTCCAATCACAAAAATATAATTAAGTACCATTTTAAAATATGTATAGTTGAATGATGCTTCACCTATAATAAGATGTTATTTTCTCTTATTTTTCGAAATTAAATTCGAATAAACTTTTTAGTATTGTCTACCATTATAATAACCCTTTAATATTTACAACAAAAGATTTTAGGTTTTAAAAGACGCGTGAGAGTTAAAAACTTAAAACTTAGAGATATACGTACAGTCCCTCAGCCGGAAAGTCGTATAAAAAACAAATAATTCGTATTCATGGGCTAAAAAACATACAATATTGTTATCATAACTAATGGAATGCACAATACCGCACATAATCCAAAAAACTTTGGTTCTATCCAATCGAATAGAGAGGAACTATATAACTCCCGACCCAAAAAGTACATATTGAAATTAAGTTAAATAGGAACTCAAAATAGTTTTGTCTCCATCCAAATTATCAGCAGGTGAATCGAAGTTTGACCAAGTCAACTACAAAGGGTTACATTAGTTGTTGTTGTGACCATCACTTCCCAATTCTCCAAGGTCACTAACGACAACATCGAACCCAATACCTTCACCACGCTTTCATTGAATCTTACATCTCTCTATATATATGGACCAGCTTTTTCTGCTTCTTCCTCTTCATTCATTGTTTTCATTTTGTATTTACAATATCGTTGTTCTTATATAATCTTCCTTGTTATTAAACGACTACTAGCATGTAAAAACATATGATAATCTGAGGTAATGGCGAGAATGACACTGCTTTTGTTTATATACGTGGCACATCTATGAAATAGACATATCCACAATTAGAGGGCAAGTTTCTGAGTGTTTATATCTCTAAAATCCATGAAATGACCATTGGCTATTAAATTAAATTACTCACCGATTTTATTAAAATATAAATTATGGAATTTAGCAATAGGGCAAGATGAATGGTCCACGTCTTTGGGCCTTTCATATCCAGCTGTTCACACGAATAATTCATTTGATTTACTCGGATTATGTTGTTTTTAAAACGAAGCAATTGTGTCCATGACTACGACAAAATGATTATACAATTGGCGTATTAAAGACGGAGATTACAATGCGATACCATTTTCATATGACCAAAGGCAAAAATAATAATCAGAAAAAAACTGACATGTGTTTCATATAGTATAAACTATTTCCAAATAATTAAACCATTTATTGTAGATATAAGAAATTAATCAAATGGGAGCTCACACTCCTCGGATTTGGCCTCGCTTTCGGCTATTTTAAGTCGGAAGATGTTGCCCTTATTTCAGTTCTACTTCTTGGTAATTCTCCCACACCGGATAGATTGGGTTGGCATTTTACAAAATATGGTATGTACACCGTTAAATTTGGGTATCAGACTTTGCGTCAGAAACCGGGGACTGCCTATCCTGTTATCGGTCCAGATATTGTTCCTCTTCAGACATTTGTCTGGCAACTTCGGTGTCCACCAAAAATCAAACATTTTTTGTGGCAAGCAAATACGGGTTGTGTGGCGACAACAACTAATTTGCGGCGTCGTGGTTTGGGCTGTGATCCGGAATGCGCACTTTGTGGGGGGATGGAGGAGACAATCAATCATGCCCTCTTCTTATGTCCTCCGGCTAAGCAGGTTTAGGGTTTGTCCTCCTTCCCGACATCCCCGGACTTGTTTCCTTCAGGCTCGATCTATGTAAACATGGATTATCTATTTTGGAGAATTCAGCAAGGTTCTTCGATGGATGTGTTCCCATGGATTATGTGGTATATCTGGAATGCCAGAAATGATAAAGTCTTTAGTAATTTGGACTCCAACCCACTAGCTGTCTTGCAGATAGCGGAGGAGGAAGCAAAACTTTGGTTTTCGGCGCAGGAGGAGGGATCGGTACCGCCGTCTTAGGATGTTTTTCGCCAGATTCCTGGTCCCATAGTCAATACAATGACTGTGATTGATAGATATGGAACAAACCACTGCTATTTTGTGGATGGATCTTGGAAGGCGTTCGACCAGTTTATCGGTAGAGTATGGCATTGCATTCCCCCTGAGGGGGAGTCTCCCATTATGGGTGCATCTAATTCTCGTCGAAGCTTGTCACCCCTCCATGCAGAAGTGGAAGCACTCATCTGGGCAATGCGGTGCATGATTGGTGCGGATAAAGAGAGAGTAGTTTTTCTCACGGATTGTTCTGATTTGGTGAAGATGGTGTATTCGCCTTCCGAGTGGCCTGCCTTCAAAACATATTTGGACTTGATTGAAGATGATAAGAAAGAATTCATATCTTTCGTTGTTGATCTGATCCTCCGTTCACAGAATGGTGTTGCGGATAAGTTGGCACGTCGAGCTAGAGTGGAGTCGCATCAAGTTACCTTTCTCAATGTTTTTCCTTATAATTGGCTCGTTTGAGCTAATCCGGTACTTTGTTGTCAAAAAAAAAAAAAAAAAATGAATCAAATGCATTCTTTAATTGTTGTTTCCTGTTTCATGGCAGCCTTCACACTGTTTATGTGTATACAGAGCATAATGCATTATTAAAGGTCTTAAACCAATTTACTAATTAAACCATTTATTTTATTTTTCTTATAACCTGATCATGAGAATTCTGAAAATTCATCATAATCTTACAGTTTTTTTTTTTACTTGCAAGTTCATATATAATATTATTGTAGTTGTAGTTGTGCATCCAAGATTTATAGTATATGTATGTTAGTGTCTTATATTATTTAACAAATAAATTGTACTTCTATTCATCATCTAATATATATTTGAGGAAAATATCTTTTTTATTTTTTTGGACAAATTTGAGGAAAATATCTTGACATGATAATTCTCAAGGCAAACAACTTTTTTTTTTTTTTGAACAAAACAAGGCAAACAACTAAGTTACTAACCCTAGACTTTTTTCATTATCCTCTTATGATTTTTATTTTATTTTAAACAATAGTATAAAAATGACAGAGAATATCAACTTTTATGTCCTTATTGTTTGTCTAGGCAAAAATATGTGATTCTGCTTTGAAAATGATTACTTTACAATAGAGAGTACGTAATAAATAATTGATTTGAAATGGAAACATATACTAATACTACTAACATATGATTAGAGTAATTGAAATATATAGAAGTTGACGGCATGGTGGGAAAATTACTACTTAAACCCACGGGTCTTCCTCCTCGGACACACACCCAAATGATCCCAATAATTATTCTTCTCTCTCCCTCTCTTTATCCTCTCTTTTCTTCTTAATCACGATCCTGTAATCAAATACTAAGACCTAATTAAAATCAAGAGAGAGAGAGAGAGGTGATCTATGGAGACGGAAGAAGAGATGAAAGAAAGTAGTATAAGCATGGTGGAAGCAAAGTTACCGCCGGGATTCAGATTTCACCCAAAGGACGATGAGCTTGTCTGCGATTACCTGATGAGACGATCGCTTCATCACAGTAATCATCAACCACCTCTCGTATTGATCCAAGTCGATCTCAACAAGTGTGAGCCTTGGGACATCCCTAGTACGTCGTCTTCTTAATTTCATTCATTCTTGCATATCAATCCTTATTAATATATATATATATATGGTTGGTTTTATAAAATTATGTCTTCGTAAGTCATATATAAATAATATATATGAGATATGCTCTTCTTTTGTCTTCGTGGTTTTATTATAGAAACAAAATTTGAAGAAAAAAGTTTGATCAATATTGTTCGTCTAAACCACGTTAAGATGATGTCACCTCATTTTATTTTACTTTCATTCAATACAATGTGTAGTCTAATTAATATATATATACTCCATACAATCCTTATTCAAACATATCACAATATTGGTCGATATATATACCTCTCTCTATTATTAATGGATTGGGGTACGATACACACATACATACTTTATAACTTTATAAGTTGTAGAAAAAAAAGAGTACGTATATATTACGTAATAATTTTGAAATTTCGAGAGACATATAAAATTATTTATGAGAAGTTGACACTCTTGGCGTTATCCTCAACCAAAATTCTTGAAAATAATATTTTTTTTTGGATAAAATTAAAAAAAAAAAAAAGATTAGGACAAAGAGACGAAAAAGTCAATTTCTCAATTTGTTTTTTTGTAGGTTTATTAGAATAGTAGCACTCTGAGTGTGACATTTTGCTAAGTTGCAAAAAAATGTAAAATGCGTTCGATTTGATCATAATTAGTATTCTTTGTTATTCTCTCCTTTGCTTACGCCTCTGAATGGGTCCTGTGATATTTTTATAGTTTTTTCAAATCAAAAGATAAAATTGACCCT
This sequence comes from Camelina sativa, assembly GCF_000633955.1. NCBI lineage: Eukaryota > Viridiplantae > Streptophyta > Magnoliopsida > Brassicales > Brassicaceae > Camelina > Camelina sativa. The sequence goes on along the minus strand of NC_025687.1, from coordinate 28,272,144 downwards.
TCAACTGCTTGATAATAATACTATTGAATTGAATGCTTAGTCGTCACTCTCATTTGATGAAGATATTTTTATTTATCCAAAAACAACAAAATTCACACAAAACAAACCAGGAAAAAATAATTAAAATCCTAATCATTCACACGCGTTGGATTCCTATTCGTTGTTTTGGTTGAAGAATCACATGTTTGACATGCTTAGTTCAATCCCCCACGGATGTTTTCTGTATATTGTATTCGTAGTAGCCGAGCCGATATATTTGAACATTGAATATTTTTTAAGAGAGATAAAAAAAAAAAACGAATATTTTCAAGATAGATTAAAAAAAAAACACAATTTCTCTTATGTGATTCTAAATAATGGCTCTAACATTAATCATATGAGTTCATTTTTTAGTATTTAGATATTGTAACTAAAAATGGTTGTGTGTGATTTTTACAAATGGTCAGAAATGGCATGCGTGGGAGGGAAGGATTGGTATTTCTATAGCCAAAGAGATCGTAAATACGCGACCGGGCTGAGAACAAACCGAGCTACGGCCACTGGATACTGGAAGGCCACAGGCAAAGATAGAGCCATTCTAAGAAAAGGTAAGCTTGTTGGGATGAGGAAGACATTGGTGTTTTACCAAGGCCGAGCTCCTCGAGGTCGTAAAACTGATTGGGTCATGCACGAATTTCGTCTCCAAGGATCTTATCAGCCTCCCGATCATTCTCTGACTTCTCCAAAGGTATACCCCCAATTTATTCCATTTCTTCTTGATCATCATTTTATCACTTCCCGAGTAAAGAGTAATTAATAATAGTGTTCTCCATGTGTCGTTGAGGGAAACAGGAAGACTGGGTCTTGTGTAGAGTGTTCCACAAGAATACAGAAGGAGTTATCTGCAGAGACACCACGGGGAGCTGTTTTGATGAGACAGCCTCTGCATCTCTTCCTCCTTTGATGGATCCTTACATCAACTTTGACCAAGATCCCTCCTCTTATCTCAGTGATGATCAGCATTTCATCATGAATGAGCACGTACCCTGCTTCTCCAATTTGTCACAGAACCAAACCTTAAACCTAACCAACTCAGTCTCTGAACTCAAGACTCCTTGCAAGAACCCTAACCCCTTGTTTGCCCGTGGTTCAGCCCCAGCTACGCTCACAGGCCTCGACTCGTTCTGTTCATCAGATCAGATGGTTCTCAGAGCTCTTCTCAGTCAGCTCACTAAGATCGATGGAAGCCTCGCGGCTAAAGATTCACAGAATTATGGAGAAGGTAGCTCGGAGAGCCTCTTGACCGACATTGGTATTCCAAGCACGGCTTGGAATTGCTGATACTGTAACGAGAGTTATTATTGCTATATATATATATATATATATATATATATTCATATCCATGATTGGAACAATTCTTCGGGGGGAAATCATGTGTGCGTATCTGATTGTAAAAACATTTCCTCACTCTTGTACCCAGTAGATTCATGTAAAATACCACTTAAGACGCTATACATATATATATTTTATCTTAGTTCCATTTGTTTCAAGGCATATCTACCTGTGGACATGATAGAATAGGTGTTTGCATAGCCAAGGCAAGGCAGTGGTTCCTGAAAACGAATTTGAATAAATCAGAATCAATTTCCAGAACAAAAACCCAAGAATAACAAGTTTTCTCAGTAGGAACATATATGGACTCCTTTGACTCTACCAATGTACATAGATTCATCAACGCAAAGGCGCTCTCCGGTTTGTACATCAACTTAGCAGAAACTGTCAAGATATTTAGGTTGCCTACATTCGACAATCCAAACCATTTATAAGTACTGCGTATGGTACTTTCACAGATAGAACCACACTTGCTGTCATTTCTCAAGAAATAAAGTAATAACTTAGGAATATCACATGATATTCTGATATGTATCTGTTTCACATGATATTGTAATCACATGTTATTTTACATGGTTTTCGTGGAATTTATATATAAATGTCTATATAACTCTGTTTAAAGGGATGCACTCAATAGGGTACCTATAAGCAGCTAGAAGTCTGCAAAAGCTTTGACGCTGCAGCTAAGCCACTGAATATGGCACCTTCGACATTTGGGCTGACACAGAAATCTCCACAAATTGCTAAATTCCTGTTTCTATCCCAGAGGCACCTCTCCTCTGTGGCTATGCTTTTGGCTGGAAACGCACTTCCCCTGGAGACAACATATCATTACGCTGACAAGCAATTACAGAAAGACTTAAGAGTCCGGATGCTTACCATCTGTGGGCTTTCATGAAAAAGGGGAGAGAACTAACGAGGCCAGAGCTATGAAACTCTTTGAACATCTCTTCAGCTATTTTGTTTAGTGTTTCATTGGATAGCTTTTGGAGGCCGGTCCTGGCAATAACACCATTGGCATAGTCTGGAGTTGAATGCAGTATCCATCTTTCACTAAAAAGTCAACATAAGAACCCAAAGAGTTTAGAACACTGAAGTAATCTTACCCCATATATAGTGATTGCAACTGCTCATATACTGTACACTACTACTTGGTCGGATCAACCTCCCTCTCAAAATTGGAAAGAATCAACTCAAAATGTGATTTTTTTAGTTTTTGTTTTGGTTAGTGAAGTGATATACCTATCAGTAGACCGTCCTGGCTTAGTGCTATCACAGTGAGCCCAGCTCAAAATCTCAGAATTCTTGAAAGATAAGCCTTTTACTGGTATCTGATTCAAGAATCATAGAATATGGAAAACGACAGAAATTAGCTAAGGCTTTCACTAGATTACTGCTTCTGCAAACTTTCACTAAATACTTTGGCTAGCAGATTATTTACAGACTGGAAAGGCAAAAAAGCTTACCAAAGACAATGGCTCCTTGAAAGCTAGCATAAGGGAGAAGCATGGTAAAACAGGAATAAGTTGTAGTTTAGGTGCCAAATCCGGGACTAGACTTAAGTCTGTGTTAGGAAAACAAATAAAAGTGGATAGAGATAAATGTGATATAACACTGAAACGGCAACTGTAGGAGAACTGAATTCATGCAAGTCTTACCCAGTGGCGGTGGGAGTCCAGTTACTTGAGTAAATCTAGGAGAAACAATGTTTTTATCTGATGCAACCACTCCATCGAAACGACCCACGCTTTCTCCCTTTGAATCTGTCAACAACCACGGTATCTCTTCTTCCAACCATTCCAGCTTGGCAATACCAGTTCCAAACATACTTTTAACACCTAAAAAATGTTGATTTGATTAAAGAGACTGATGTTTCAGAGATTTGAGTTAAATCTATCGACTAGATAAATATTTTAAATAAAGTACCAGATTCGTGACACAAGGCCTTAGATATAGAGTTCATGCCAGGAACACCCACATACTTCTTTGCATTCCCTTCCTAGATAGTAGACACATTTAAACAAGAAAAGCCTCAAGCTCCAAGATGGATCATCATCATAAAAGGATAAATTATTGAATGACGACTTGGGGATGAATCAATCCTAGTATCGAGTATCTTACAAAACGCAGAGGCAGCAACAAGAAATCACACTTGATAGTCGTCGACTAAAGTTTTCAAAAAAAAAAGGCAAAAAAGAAAGAGTGATGTTTCAAAGACCTGTTGGATGCCAAGAAACTTGTTGGATGCGCAATCGAAACTCCCAAAAACTTGTTTCCATTCAGAAACAAAACCTCTGGACTCCCACTCGTGAACAAGAGCCAATGCATCAGAGTTGCTCACACAGAAAAATGGAGCTCCATGGTCGAACATCAACTCCTTCCCATCTTCTCCAATCTCTCTGCACATCATTCAAAAAGCTCAACACTTTCCACAAATAGACAAAATCCCTCTGGGCTATTATTTAAGGGATCACTCTATCGAAAGTATAATTAGGGAGGGAGGAAAAAGGAACCTTCTTTGAGACATACGTCCACCAGGCCCACGACCCGAGTCGAAGATTGTGACGGAGACGCCATTCTTTGCCAGAGTCGATGCGCACACGGCCCCGGAAACTGCTCCAATATATATGAACAATCGAAAACTTTGTTTACACGAATGGAAACCTAAAATCGAAAATCTAAGAATGAAAATTGAGAAAAAACCCCACTTCCGCCGCCGATTATGGCGACCTTCATTGCGACGGCAACGCTGCTCATTTGCTTCCTAATCGCCGGCGAGATTGTTGTGGCTGCCATCGTTGTGCACTCTGCCTGCCTCATCCTCCCAAAAAGAACTTAGTCTCGTTTACTATTTTGGCTATGCAACTGCGTTCCGTTTCTGTTACTAAAAACGACAGCTCGTTACAGCTTCCTTGTTTTATACGGCCCNAAAAAAAAAAAAAAAAAAAGTACAAACAATAAGACTCGATTTGACCCACTTAACAACACAATTGATTTGAAGAGAGCACCACAATGGACTCAGTTCGATTATAATTTCAAGTAACAACACCATGGAAACTCAAATGTGACAAAGAAATTAACTACGATACAACTGTAGATTGAAAGGCATAATTACTCACTAACTCTCACAAACTGAATGAGTATGTTAAATCTCTAATAAGATGTGAAGAAACACACAAGTGTCAATAATGTCAATTCTTTTGAGAGAATTACTCACGATTTTATATAATAAAAGGGTTGACAAAAAAAAAATTCTTTCTAATTTGCTCGTTTAAACTGATCTTGTATTTTGTTGACAAAAAAAGAATTAGTAGTCTATTAACATAAGTGTTTAAGTACCTTAATTTTGTTGATAATGAAAAGAAAACCTTAAATTATATAAATTATTAAAATATTATAAAGTTTTTCTTCATCAACAAAATTATTATTTTTGTAATTGGGCCTCATCATCATGTATTAAAAAAAAAAAAAAAAAAGTAAAACAAAACATGACATGGTTTTTGGTTTCCCTAGTCAAACTAAGTTTATTTATAACTTTTTTTTTTGTCAGCTAAATAAATAAAGGGATGTTCGGATATAAAGACAAAAACCCAAACATCCTCTTTATGCGTCCATTGTTCCCGTCACAAATCGCACGTGTGTGTGTGCTAACAGCATCGTCGTCGTCATCATCATCACTAGCTCATCGACGAGAACCAATTCCATCCTTGTAGGGTTGGGTCGTCTCTCTCGCGGCCTTGGCTCGAACCCCTTAATTTGTTTTGTTTTGCCTTCTGACAATCAGCCAAACTGCTCAGGTTTTTTAGGGTTTTTTTCATCCCTTCTTTGTTTTGTTTCTTCTCAATGCCTACGTTAGGGTTGGTTTGATTCGGTTCTTAAAAAGGTTTTGACTTGGCTAGCTAGGCGAGTTAGTTAGTAGTAGTAATTAAGTAATTTATTCTCATAATAATAATAATGTCATATAATAATTGGGATGGTCCTTGTTTTTGCACTTTTTGTGTGTTCAGGTCAATTAAATAAGGGTTCACATGCTCTGTTGAAACGATGAATAATAATGTTCCTCAGAGCACTGTTGCCGTTCCGGCTCCTACTGTTTGTCCTATGCAAGAGAAGACTCGCAAGTGTCGGAATTTTATACGAGCAAAGATGTAAGACATCTTCGTCTCTCTCTCTCTATCTTGTTTTTATTTCTTAATTTCTTGTTTATATTTTGATTTTGCTAATTAAACCATGATTGATTGCTCCTCATCCTCCTCTACAGTTATGCTATCTTAGGACGCAAGATAAAATCTGCAGCAGGGACTAATGATGTCACGGACCACCAAAGGACTTTGGCTGTTACCTTAGAGAATTTAATCTTTAAGGACGCCAAAACATGGCCGGACTACTCCAATCTCAAAACTCTTGAAGCCCGCATTTATAAACATTTGGGACTCAATTTTAGACCTGCTGCCACTACTACTAGTACTACTCCATGTAGTTCTGTTGGCATGATGATGAATGCTACTCCAAGTCCCCATTCTCTTGGCATGATGAACGGAGGTGCTCTCGGTACTTGTAGCAGCACTACTTTCCAAACCGGAAGCCTGCCACCGCAAATTAATTGCACCAGTGGAGGTAACTTTCAGTACTATTCTAAGCGTGGAATTATTTTGATCTCTCTGTATGTCTATTTTTATTATTTTTGACTCTTAATTAAAAAAAACAGTTTCTGCAGGATTTTCTATTGCGCCTGACATGCAGATGCATCAATACTCTGCTGGTGCAAGTCACTTTAATCAACAGATGATGGATCTTTATAGGCCTAATGTGAACCTTTTTACATCTGGGATGTCTACTCCTCTCATGACTGGCGGCGTAGGATATAGCAGGAACTGTGTGCCACTTCCTAATGGACCCATGACTTCTCAAGACCTCCTCAACGCTACGCACTTGTCAACTTTATCTCAACCTTTTCTGCAACCTCTTGATCAGTCACACATGCATGATGAAATATACTCATCAATGAGCAACGCTGGTTCTTTCGGGCCAAGTAATCCCTCTCTGTATCCCTATCCCTATCCCTATCCCTATGGAGTTGTTACGTCATCTGGCTCTATGGCAGTTTCTCAGAATCCAGTTCCGTGGAACCCCAATCCTATGCTTCAGGGAGTTGACGCCACCGTCACAAGTAATCACTCAAACCTGCAAGGAATGCAACAAACTCCATTGCCAAAACGTCAGCTACATCATCCGCTGTGGAATAATAATCAAGATGACTTGTCTCAGGCGAGTAAACAAGTCTTAAGTCATGGGTTTCACCAGCAAGTTCGTGATATTGAGCCCCAATTAGGACAACATCCCCAAAAGATTTACACTGGTCAAATCCAGAAGCAAGATCCTTTACTTGAAAAGGATGCTTATCTGACTCAGCAAGCTATGGGTACTTTAGCTGCTGCTCCTGTCATTAATGGACCAAGCTTGGATTCATACAAAGGAGAAGCTCTTCAAAGAGGGGCTACTACAAATGGATTCAAACCGTCCAAGTTGCAGTGTGCCAACGGACTGCTGTCAAAGACCACTATATTGGCGCTCAAAGTGCACCAGTCCATGGTAGTCGTCAGATGAATTCTCCTGCATCTTTCCAACCACATCCTCAACAAAAGCAGGCGGCATCATCAGTCCCGGTTCAGAGGCAGCAGCCATCTCTACAGAAATCAACAGGGATATCAGAAAACAATAATGGACAGAGAGAAGATACTGGGGTAAAGTTATGTCAAAGTATTCCGATGCAGCCTGAACCTGTTCATCCTTTCTCATCTCCAGTACCGCCTAGTGACACAGTTGAGAGGAAACGTCTTGGGGATGGAAACGGTACAGTAAGTAAAGAGGTAAACGGGGATTGTGGTCAAACGTATTTGAACGAGAGGCGGTGGCTCACGTATATGTTACATGTACGTAAATGCAAGGCAAGAAAAGATAAGTGTGTGAGCAAGTTTTGCTTCGAAGCCAAAAAGATGTGGAAACATATAAGCTGCTGCAAGGTCCCTGATTGCACATACAGATATTGTCTTCCAACTCGGAAATTGCTTCATCATTACAATGAGTGCGGGAAAAAATCGTGCCTTCTCTGTGGACCTGTCAAAAGCTACTATGCAAAGAACAAAGACACAAGTGTACCTCTCCGTAGAGCTAAGTGTTCAAAACGTCAACCCAAGAAATCCTCAACTTCCAGGAAACCAAATAAAAAAAGAGGTGCTGAAGCTTCATCTGTTGATGCTGATCTGAAACCCTCAATGAAGCGCCAGAAATTACAGCAACCACCCTCCCAAAATGCCACTCCCGAGACAGGATGTGCAGGTGTTGTCTGTAAACCTGATTCTTCGATGAATATGCCTATGGATAAAGATGGTTTGAAACCTGAAAAAGCTGATCAGGTTATGCCTATGGACATGGATGTTCCTAAAACTTGTGGGATTCCCGTTACCCGGGAGCTGGAGAAGATTGTTTCTGAAGATACTCCCAAGGGTAAAACTTGTGGTGTGTTTACAAAGGATGACAAAACTAGTTGCTTACTGGCACAAGGGAAACCCAAATGTATGAAGAACGAAGTAATAAGTGCATCAAAGGAACAGAATGTGAAACAGTCTGTGGACGTTGCAAATGCTCCTAAAATGGAAATCTCCTCACTCATTGAGTTATTCACTCCAGAGCAAGTAAAGGGGCATATCCGCAGTCTTCGTCAGTGGGTAGGCCAGGTAAACAGTCACATTCTAAAAATTCTGTTCTTGTATCATATGAAATATTGGGTTTCGCCAATATACATAGTTTCTTCTCTTGTTCTGTTGGTGCATCCTTTTTAAAGTAACTAAATTTCTTTCTTTTCAGAGTAAAACCAAGGCAGAAAAAAACAAAGCAATGGGGTGCTCCATGTCTGTGAATTCTTGCCAGTTGTGTGCTGTTGAGAGGCTTGTATTCGAGCCAATACCTATTTACTGCTCGTCGTGTGGTGTACGCATCAAGAAAAATGCCTTGCACTATAGTGTTGCGGCTCGCGAGTCAAAGCATTATGTCTGTGCACCTTGCTACAATGAAGCGCGCGAAAACTTGGTTTCTCTTGATGGAACTTGTATACCGAAAGAAACGCTTGAGAAAAAGAAAAATGATGAACAAGTTGGAGAAGGGGTATGTATATATGCCTCATCACTTTTATGATTACTAAAATTTACTTCTTTTTGTTTTTGTTTTGTATCCACGTCTGAACAAATGGTTTTATATATGCAGTGGGTTCAATGTGACAAGTGTGAAGCCTGGCAGCATCAAATTTGTGCTTTGTTCAACAGCCGAAGAAATCATGGCGAAGCCACCAAGTACATTTGCCCTAATTGCTACATACAAGAGGTGGAACAAGGCGAAAGAAGACCATTACCACCAAGTGCCATTCCAGGGGCAAACAAATTACCAGTTACTGCTCTTAGCAACCATATAGAGGAGCGGTTATTCAAAAAATTGACGGAGGAAAGACAAGAGAGGGCTAGTCTTCAAGGAAAAAGTTTCCAGGAGGTGACCTTTTTTACTCTAACTCTTGTCTAATCTGAAGGCATCCTATATATTCCGCTTTAATTATGTCGAAGTTATAATTTACAAAACAATTATAATCATGTACCTTTATTATTGATATGTCAGGTCCCTGGAGCGGAATCACTTACTGTCAGAGTTGTGGCATCGGTTGACAGAGTATTAGAAGTAAAGGAACGTTTCCTTGAGATTTTCCGACAAGATAATTATCCTTCTGAATTCCCTTATAAGTCCAAGGTAACAATGGGTTCATTGATTGCTTCTTATTCATTTTTTTTATGATGCTTGTTTGGCACTATAGATCTCTCTTATGTTCTTTCTATATATATTTCAGGTCATTTTGTTGTTTCAGAAGATTGAAAATGTAGAAGTATGCCTATTTGGCATGTTCGTCCAAGAATTTGGAACAAAATCTGGACCTCCAAATCAGCGGCGGGTCTACCTTTCGTATCTGGACTCAGTTAAGTATTTCAGACCTGAGGTTCGAACAGTGTCTGGAGAAGCCCTCCGCACGTTTGTGTACCATGAAATTCTGGTAAGCCACATTTCCTCTGTTCCCACAGCTTCATTTAGGTTTCATATGTTTTGCTTCACGAGCCTTATCATCATTCCCATTTTGCAGATTGGTTATCTCGATTACTGTAAGATACGTGGTTTTACAAGCTGCTATATATGGGCATGCCCCCCACTTAAGGGTGAAGATTACATTCTTTATTGTCATCCTGAAATCCAGAAGACGCCAAAGACTGACAAACTAAGGGAATGGTATGAGACCTGACCGTTTTGTTTTTTTACTATTCAGTCAAGTTTTATGTAGATTTTGTTGTTGGCACTTACCACATTCCTACCTTTTCATCAGGTATTTAGCAATGTTAAGGAAAGCTTCAAAAGAAGGTGTGGTCGTCGAATGCACAAACCTCTACGATCATTTCTTTGTCCAGTCTGGCGAATGCAGAGCTACTGTGACTGCTGCAAGGTTGCCATATTTTGATGGAGACTACTGGCCAGGTGCTGCTGAGGATTTGATACGTCAAATGAGCCAAGAAGATGATGGTACTAATTTAAACAGAAAAGGATCTACCAAAAATGTCATATCGAAACGAGCTCTTAGAGCTTTTGGCCAGTTGGACCTTTCTGTTAATGCCTCGAAGGATCGACTGATGATGCAAAAAGTAACTTCTCTCATTCTCTATATATGCCCACTAATGATGATCATGCTTCCTCTAGTTTCGTCTGTAGCTCATGTTTTATTAATTTGTTCTGTTTTGTGTAGCTCGGTGAGACCATTTGTCCGATGAAGGAAGATTTTATAATGGTGCATTTGCAACATTGCTGCAAGCATTGTACCACTCTCATGGTATCTGGAAACCGGTGGGTGTGCAGTCAGTGCAAGAATTTTCAGATATGTGACAAGTAAGATCTCATCATCTATATATGATCACATGCATTCAGGTTATCTAGTACTCCAAACTGTTCAATTAAACCACTGTCTTTCAACCGCAGGTGTAATGAAGTGGAACAGAACCGCATAGATAAAGAGAGACACCCAATTAATCAGAAAGAGAAACACTCGCTGTTTCCTGTAAGTCTCTTTGGTGGTTAGAGCTTTAAAAGTATCATTCTATCTCTTTTTCTCTGTATCTTTGAAACTAACAAGGTGTGGATCTTTTCAGGTGGCCATCGAAGACGTTCCCGCAGAGATCCAGGACAAAGATGACAACCTGGAGAGCGAGTTCTTTGATAACAGACAAGCTTTCCTGAATCTTTGCCAAGGAAACAACTATCAGTACGACACTCTAAGGCGGGCGAAACATTCCTCCATGATGATTCTCTATCATCTTCACAACCCTACTGCCCCTGCATTTGCGACGTTTTGCACCATCTGCCAACAAGAAATTGAAAACTCTCAGGGCTGGCGCTGTGAAGTTTGTCCAAGCTTTGATGTCTGCAGTGCCTGTTACTCCAAGGCCTCTATCAACCATCCACATAAACTGATAAGTCGTTCATCTTCTGCGGATACTAGTGTTGTACAACACAACGGGCAAACTAATCACAGTTATCAAGCCTATCTGGAGAAGGTATTTTCTTATTAAGCCATATTACCTTATATTTAGACTGTTTCTGTGTGTGTAGCTGCTAGAAACAGAGCAAATGAATCCCGGTTTGTTGGTATTTTCAGATAAAAGAACTTCTGGTACATGCAGCTGCATGCCACTCAACACTGTGCCAGTATCAAAAATGTCGTATGATGAAGAATCTCTTCAGACATTGTTTGGCATGCAAGACTGCTCCTGAAGTTTGCCCATGTTGTATGAAACTTTGGAGAATCATCCAGCAACATGCCAGCAGTTGCAGAGATTCCCAGTGCACTGTCCCCAGATGCGGGTACGTATATATAGAGGGAGAGAGAGAGAGAGATTTTCACATGCTTTTACACTTGTTATATATATATAATTAATATATAGATAGCTAACTCGTCGGTGTTTCATTGTAACAGAGATTTGAGAGCGAGTAATAGTAGGCAGCAGCAGCAGTCAGACAAAAGGCGTAGAGCTGCTGTAATGGAGATGATGCGGGAAAGGGCCGCTGAAGCCACCCGCACTGGCTGACTCATCTGAGAAAATGACTTGCTCGCTGCGCATCCTCAACAACATCTATGGACTATTTGTGTAAATTAAAGGAAGACTATGAAGCCAAAGGAGGAGTTTAAAATTTTACGTCTTTCAGGAGCTGCTTACTATAGGTTAGGATTAGAGGAGATAGATAGGATTGGGAAGGAAGGTATACATATATGCCAAATATAACATGTAGTAGGTCGTGGTGGATCTTTTCTTTAACTTCTCTTTCAACATTCTTTATATTGGATGCAAAATTCCATCTTATAAAATTTGTTAGATTGATTCTTTTGTAAATAACTAAAGGAATTTGTCAGTATATCTCTCTCATTGGATCATATAGTAACGATTGGTTGGTTATTCGAAGATGGTTTCTTGTCTTCTGAGTTACCATTCTTCTTCCCTGCAAAAAAAAACAAAACAAAGATGATCATATATGACAGCAGCAGTTACCGTCTTTTTTACTTGTGCAAAAAAAGAAAGGACAGCTTCAAAGACAATTAGTTGAAATGATTTCTGTCAGAATCAACTGATTGAGTTAGTGTACACCTGCCTGAAAGTGGCTGTTAACTTTATATATGGTTAACACTCTCTCAACATTCCATCAGTTTTATAACAGCCTTAGGAGTTGGCTCTGCATATCACAAACAAAACAACACCTGCTTAGATCAACATTTTGCAGCAAAAAACTCTTAGGAAAAGATGAAAAACATAACCATGAGAATCATAAATTGGTTTTTGGGATCACATAAAAGTTAACTCACTTCAAGCTTGTTGTTCACGGCTTCTAGAAAACGTTCATGGAGCTCAGGACTCCGATCCATCTCATTACTGGTCTGTTGTAGTTAACTGCTGATCCTGGAGACGGCTCTGCAGGAATACAGTTTTGGCCAGGATGCACTTGGTAATTAAGATTTTATTGTAGTCAAACCAAAAGGCTGACAAGCTAAGTAGAGAAACTAATTCTGAAGAGTCTCACTAGTAACAGCAATCCATATGTCTACATTATTAATGTTACTCCAAGTTTTAACTGCAAATTAATAATCCATTTGTTCAGATAAGGAGAGGTTGTCATTAGGAAAGCCAAAGTCTAGCTCAGAACAAGTATCCCTAGAAAGAGTAAGCAAGGATCAGTCTCCTCCATCACATGGATTGCTCGGAAGAAGAATAATAGCGGGCAAATTTATAGTTTGGTTTATGATTGACCGTATATATTAATTGGATTATACATACAGTATATGGTAGTAGATTAGTGGATCAGGTCCTTAGTCATATGGTTAATTCCTCGTAACATTTGGTTTCGATTTTGATGGGTTTTAGATAATCTAAATCTAAACTCAGGAGACTACATTAATATAGTTAATCTGAATGCATTTCTCTCTTATTCCCTCATGTTCCTAACTTTGTTTCTTGTGGTTGTGGTCAGAGCTGATGTCAGTACTTGGTCATGGTGTGCCCCCATAGATTATTTGTCTCTTTGTGGGGTTTCTCCACATATTATAGATTATTACAAGTCTTGTGATCGTGATTGTCACATAATCAGTAGAATCAATTGTTGCCTTATATGGCCCTTATCCATTTGAGATTATTTTACATGAGTTACAACGACAGATTCTTTCAATTTTCATTTTATGTGGCTTGCCTCAGTTTATGGTTCTCCAAATCACACAAATATAGTCTGTATATAAAACACACATTATTAGATTGAGGCATTGAGCACAAAGTGGGCAAGATTATAAGAAAAGAAAACGAAGGGGTGTCAAAAGAGAAGAATTATTAAAAAAATATGAGGGGGTTAAACCATAAATAAAAAAATTAAAGAGGAAGAGAGAAAAGCAGAGTGAATCTCGGTGAAGCCGTTGCCTTGCCCTGCCCGCAAGTGCAACTGGAAACACACGCCACCGATGATTATGGAATGAATTGAGTTCGAAATCTCAAACATCGTAGCGTAGAGATTTGGGATTTCGATGAAGAGCTTACCCAACTGGGCTTTGTCTTTCTTCTCCGACCAACTTTCCCGGCGAGATGGCTATATCTGCGCCACCGCGATTTCGCTTCTCTTAATCCTTCTCTTTCATATCTTCTTTTCCTCTAAATTTCGCTTCTTCAGTTCTTATTCTTCTTCTTCCTCTAGTTCTTCGCCTACCGAATCAGTTTCTCATGCCTTTAACTCTCAATCAAGGTAAACAAAAAAGGGTTATGATACTTTCACAATCTTTAGGTTTTCATTGAGCTGTTTCTGATACGAGTTTCCTCTTACAGGATATCCAGACTAGATTCTGATGAAGATTTGAAATTTCTTATCGAAAATTTGGAGGAAAGAAATGAGTCTGATGATGAGATATGGGAACATGTTATTCACAGAAGCAACGATCGCATTTCATACACTGCTAAACGCTCCAAACCTAAAGTAGTACTTGTTTCATATCATTTTCTATATATCTTCTTCACTTTGTGTCATTTATAGTCTTTTATTCTGATTACTGAGTCATGAATAAGCCTTTGGCTCTTTTTTTTTTTTTTTTAAGGATGGTGGTCCTATGAAGTACCTAAGTGTCACGGTCTTTGAGGACTGCTCTGCAGAGATTTTGAGGGACTTCTACATGGACAATGATTATAGGAAAAAATGGGACAAGACTGTGGTTGATCATGAGCAGTTGCAGGTTGACAGTAGTACCGGAATCGAGATTGGTCGCACCATTAAAAAGTTTCCTTTGTTGACATCAAGAGAGTACCTACTAGCTTGGAGACTGTGGCAAGGAAATGACAAGTTCTACTGTTTCACTAAGGTATAAAATCAACTCATGAAACTTCTCTCTCCATCTCTCTCTGTCGCAATTTGTTGTTGCTTCTTAATAACTTAATGTTTTGCTCTTTGGCTATTATTATTAGGATTGTGATCACAATATGGTACCGAAACAGAGGAAGTACGTACGTGTAAGCTATTTTAGATCTGGTTGGCGAATCAGGCAAGGCAAGTGGTTTTCTTATTCACCTTAAATTTCTGAATCAATGTTGTTTGAATTCCATATAATCAAGTGATCATAGTGAGTATAGTGTTTGTATTGTCCTCATTTCCAAATTTTGATACCTAACTAACTACTGCTGACCTTAACACTTGCTGCAGTTCCCGGAAGAAATGCTTGTGAGATCAAAATGTTTCACCAGGAGAATGCTGGGTTAAATGTTGAGATGGCGAAGCTCGCCTTCTCAAAAGGCATATGGAGTTACGTCTGTAAGATGGATAATGCACTTTGTAAATACATGCCAACCAGTCAGGGAACCCAAGGACCCATCTTATCTGCTGTCACCTTAATTAAAAAGGTGAGGTTCATATTAAATATTTTGTTCTGTAAGCTGCTGGAATTTAGTGTTCTGAAACCGAATGTGCATGAAGCAACCGATTTGGTCTTCACTGACATGGTTGTTGTTGTTACTGCAGGTTCCATCAGAGTTAGAAACTCAGACAGATGATGTCACAGTCTCCATGGGAACAAGTAGTACTGGTGAAGAAGTGTTGACTCATGTTGTAGCTAAACACAGAAAAATATTGAGAAAACCATCAAAGAAACTGATAGCAAAAGGTCTGGTACTTGTGGGTGGTGCGATCTGCTTGTCCCGTGGTCACTCTGCCTTGGGTGCTAAAGTGGCAGTAGCTTACCTCTTGACGAAGCTGAACAAACATGGAACTTCTCTGACGCAGACCACTCAGAACACTATGATTTAAGTAAATACCTTCATCATTGGCTTGAAGAACGGCTCTGGCCACATGAACTCTGGAAGATTTTGGTCTTCAAAATGTTGTACCACTAAGGTTAAACCTCACAACATTGCATTTCGGTATATTTTCTATCAATGTAAAGCCTCACGTTATGAACATATACAAGCCTAAGGTTATCTTTTTTGTAAAGTGTCTATAAGGTCTTTATATATCTTGAAAAGTTGCGTTTCTAGTTTTCCCTTCTTTATTTGTGGAGGATAGATTTCGATTTGTTCTTTTACCCGAAAGATGAAGTTTTCTTTTGATGTTGATATGGATGAATGAAATGGAAAGAGAGAGATGAGAGACTATTATAAATGGCCTCGTTATACAGATTATTTAAGGTAATCAGTCTCAAGATAGTTTGAGAAAATGTTGGATGTTGAATTGTGTGTTGTTATATCCTTAGTGGTTGTGAAGGTAGAGTACTCTGCGAAGAAATAAGAAGGGACAAGTTTCATTCTTTTTTTTGTTTACTAATAATGAGATGCTTCACTATGCTGAACAGAGAGAGCATGCCACAATCCTTCAAAACAAGGGTGACAAAGAGTGTGGAGTTACTTGGGAAAGAATACAGATCAGAATTCTTCACACATATGGTAGGTAACTTTTTATATGCATGCAGCCATCAGTAAACAAAGTGTTTTGATTGATTGTTGCAATTGCAGGTTATTAACGAGTCTCTTCGTCTGGGAACGTTGGCACCATTTACGTTTAGAAAGGCGGTGAGTGATGTGGAGATCAAAGGTGTAAAACAGGAAGCGGCTAGGTTTAGAAGAAGAATTCTCTTTCTTTCTTATTGATTAGAAACCGATTACAACTCTTCTATTTATACAAGTCTAAGTAGCTTGTACCTCAAGAAAACCTAAATAATGTACTTATACAATTGCCTTTTCTTGTACAAGTCATCTTGAATAAGGTAATACACAATATTCACAGAATATATGCCCAATACTCCCCTTCAAATTGGTGCATGTAAGTCATAGATGCCCAACTTGAACGATAACCGTTGAAACGGAGCCGTCCCCAATGCCTTGGTTAGTATATCAGCCGGCTTCTCATCTGTACGAATATGAACCATTGTCAATACACCATCTTGAACAGCATCACGAACAACATGACAATCTCGTTCGATATGTTTGGTACGTTCATTAAAAACTGGATAATTGGAAATGTGGATTGCGGCTTAGCTTTCACAAAAGAGACGAATGGAATTAGACTGAGGACATCCTAAATCGCCCAAAAGTTGTTTGAGCCACAAAACCTCATTCAATGCGTTACACATTGACCGTTATTCGGCTTCAGCGGAAGATTGTGAGACGGTTTTCTGCTTCTTTTTTTCCACGATATAGGTAATCCTCCTAAAAACATGACATAACCACTGAGGGAACGACGTGTGAGAGGACAAGTAATAAAATCTACACCACAATAAGCCGTAAGAGTCAAATCAGGTTTGGAGCTCAACAAAATACCACGACATGGAGCACTATTCAAATATTGAACAACATGTAAAGCCGCATCCCAATGATCCATACGCGAAGACTTCATAAATTGAGAAAGAATGTGAACTGAATAAGCTAGCTCCGGTCGAGTGGTAAGAAGATAAATGAGGCGACCAACTAAACGCCGATAAGCCTCAGTATTAGGCATGAAAGCACTCTTACTCAAACCCAACTTGTGATTCTGTTCTATCGGTGTACTGGCCGGTTCAGATCCAAGAAGACCAGTTTCACTAATGATGTCTAGAGCATATTTTCTCTGAGAAAGATACATACCCACAGAACTTCGAGCAATTTCAATACCAAGATAATACTTGGCTTAACCCAAAATTTTCATATGAAAACACTTTCCCAAGTAATCCTTAAAACTTTGTAACATGCGTGTATTATTCCCACAAATAAGCAGATCATCAACCTATACGAGAAACCGAAGTTCGACATCACCACGCGAGTAAGTAAACAGGGAGTAGTCGGCATAAGAGTGAACAAACCCAGCCAGGCTTCATATAGCCATATTTGTTTGATTGAAAAACCGGATATCATTCAAGCACCAGTACTTGGGTTCTCCAAACCAACCGATACTCATTAGTATATTTCAGGATGTCAGTGAGTGAGTGAGAGATGTGAATCTATCAAAGCGTACATGTTTAATCCTCATACAAGTCTTTGAATCTACATCTGGATGGGATGCACATGATTGTTTACAACTTCTGAATTGTCTCCCTCATGTTTTAATAATTCTCAATACCCCCACAAATTACGCTAAATATTTGAGCATGCCTCTTTTGAAATATTGATAGTTTGTGGTTGTCGAGACTTAAGGAAAACATTAGCAATACTAATCGAATCATAGATAATTAAATTCAAATAGGGTAACTATAGAATTTAGGTGTCGAACCAACTTGATTTTATTAACATATGAACTTTGGTATTTATACAAGAGACCCATTGAATAAGATAAGGTCGAAGACTCCTACAAATATACGACTTGGACTTATCACAATAAGATTAGGAACACAACACAAACGATACGAGCTTATCGAGTAATACTCCCCCTCACTTTGGAGTGTGAAGATCCTGAGTACCCAACTTGGACATAAGGTAGAGGAACTGATCATGACCAAGTGCTTTCGTAAAAATGTCAGGGAGATCCTCTGTTGTTTGCACATGTTGTGTCGAGATAATGCCGTCACGAACCGAATCACGAACAACATGACAATCGTTCTCAATATGCTTAGTCCGCTCATGAAAAACTGGATTTGTGGCTACATAAATAGCAGCTTTGCTATCACAATACAAACAAGCTGGAGCAGCTTGGTCGGCGCCTAATTCTTTCAGCAATTTGCAGAGCCATTTGATTTCTTTGAGAGCATAAGACATGGCTTGATACTCGGATTCTGGGGAAGAATGAGAAACAGTCTTTTGTTTATTAGTTTTCCATGAAATAGGCGAACCACCAAGTAACACAACATAAGCACTAAGAGAACGAAGAGTAACCGGACAAGAACTCTAATACGAATCACAATAAACATCAAGTGTTAACTCCTGGGAGAAATGAAGCAAAATACCCTGTCCTGGGCAGCCCTTTAAGTAACGAACCACTCTCAAAGCAGCATCCATGTGAACTTCACGTGGTGTTTGCATAAACTGTGCCAAAACATGAACGGAGTAACTCAACTCTGGTCGTGTTTGAAGCAAATACAACAAACGACCAACAAGATGACGGTAAGACTTAGGATCCGAGAGTAGAGGATCATCATCATAAGCAAGATGATGATTTTGTTCATATAACACTTGTTTGAAGGGTACGTAATTTGTAAATTAGTTACAACTTACAACTTACAAGGGTTTTTTTAATATAAGTTTTGTTCTATGATTTGAAATATATATATATATATATATATATATATATATATATATATTTATTGTTATTAAAAAACAAAACCATATATATTTTTTAAATCTGTGAATTTTTTCACATCTATACAACTAATTATTTTGAGTAGGATACTGTTAAAAAAATTGATTTACGTATATCAATATTATAAATATTTTTTTTTGGTGATGATTTTTGACCTAAATATAAATTTATATTATGCAAAAACAAGTAAAAAACTAGGGGTGGGCAAAAAAACCGAAATCCGAAAAACCGAACCAAACCAAATCGAAATAAATGGTTTGGTTTGGTTATGGTTAAATCTAAAAATCCGTTTGGTTTTCATCTTAATTAACCATTTGGTCTGATTAAAAACCGTAAAACCGAATGGTTTTTTTGGTTTTTTATAAAAATTTAGGATAATTAGATATAATTACTAATTAGTTTCTCAAGCTTATAAATTTATACTGTATAAAAATATCAATAATTTTTTTTTTTATTGGGCTTTAATTATTGATCTCCTATTAATCTATCGAATAACAAAACCTTAACCTAAGTCTCTATTCCCTAACTTATATTTATTCATAATTACTTTTATGCTTATTTAGTTTTAGTTATGTATCAACTATTTATTTTTTAAAAGCATGAAATAACCATTAAAAACCGGAACCAAACCGAAACTGAACCAAACTGTGATACATATGGTTTTTATATGGTTTCATTTCTGATGAAACCAAAAAAACCATAACCGAAAAAACCGAACCGTAACCAAACCGAATTACATATGGTTTTTTTATGGTTCCATTTTTATAAAACTAAAAAAACCGTAAACCAAAAAAACCGAACCGAAAAACCGAACGTCCACCCCTAAAAAACCCCAATTTCATGTTTGCAAGATCCGAGGGTATATCTGGAAATTCCAGACTGGTAAGAAGGACACATAACCAATTGCGCGCCAGCTCAGATATTTTGTTGCTAATTTAGATCATTTTGTTTTTGTTTTCCCGAGTTAACAAAAAGCGAAACTCTTCCCTCCTTCTCCCTCACTTCATTTTGAAACAGAAAGAAAAAAAAAAAACTCTCGGGACATGGGGAAACAATGGAGAAGCGCGATACTAGTGGTAAGATTTCTCACAATCTTGTGAATTCATAATTTGTGCGATTGAGTTCGAACTGGATTCAGATTGAGTTTGAATCGGATTCAGATCTAGTTTGATTTAGATAGAAAGATGGACTAGTTGTTTAAAAACTCCTAACGAATCTCATTTTTGAGATCCGAGTTTGACCTAGTTCGATTTCGAGGTTGATCGCGAGTCTGAGTGCTACATCGCACGATAAAATCGAGATTGATTGAAAATTTTGAGTGTTAATTTCGAGGTTTGAGTTTGAGTGCTAAATCGAACGACAATCCAAATTTACAGAGTAGTTTTCTGAATTATTTGTAGATCTACAGGGACTTTGTTGTTATTGTTGTTGTTGTTGTTGCATCATAGAGCGTGCGAATTTTATGTTAAATCGAGATGAGTTTGATTTGGATATGTAGATTTATCAGTGATTATTTATTCAATTGTATCGAATCTCTATTTTTATTTCATTTTCCGAGGTTGATTGAAAGATCCACTGTACTGTACTAGTATTGAATTTTGCAGAGCTCGATTCTATGAAGAGAACTAAGAAGCAGCGCAAAGCATCTGGTAAACCTAAGAAACCTTGGATGTTTATAGAACGTTAAAACCGAGCTTTTATTCCGAAATTTGAACTTGTTTATTTGTCATAAAATATTCTCAGACCAAATTTACTCCAAAGGCGAGAAACGCAGGCAAAGGAGCGCAGAGGAATGGCCAGAAGGGTTAGATGATGAAGCAGACCGTACAGGTCCTCCTGCGCAGGCAACTGGTAAAAATTAACCAGTTGACTAGGTTTTACACATATTTATTAGAGTTGTTAGAAGACTCTGGTATATTCTTGCTATGAATAATGATTCTGGTTTTACTTAGATATTGAGATTTTTGTTTTTTGGTCTTTTTTGTTTATAGAATCTGGACAGATCCGCAGAGCTAAGAGAGGCAAGAAGAATCATAGAAACCGTCGAGCCAAAGAATGTAATCGTTTTTCACTTGAATGGTTGATGAATTAGTTTAGCGACAAACTCTTACATTTCTAATTGTTCCATAATTGATAGTGGCGGCGAAGAATAAGAATAAAGATGAAGCAGTTGATTCTGTGAAGCTTGAAGATGAAAGTATTGATGAAGCTACAACTGATGACTTCTCAAACCAGACATTCTTTGTTGCTGCTTCAACTTTTTTTAATAAAATGTTGTTTCTTCTTATTTACAAGGTAAATCTGTCAAGCATGATGATGTTGATGGTGAAGATAGAACTGGTGACTGACCAGCTAGAACACAATCTTTGGCTCTCCCTGCAAATAAAGATTAGGTAAGTAACTCTTATCCACATGGATACATAGACACTGAAACACTGAAACTCTTTCACATTTCCTTATAATTTTTGTTTAAGTGTTTGGTTCAATAGCTTTTAGTGGGTGATGATCGCAATAACTCTGTTGATATAGATATAGTGAGTGTTTTTCGATAGTTTGTGGTGACTAATGATGGCAATAACTCTGTTGATATATATATGCATTTCCCTAAACAATCAAACTGCTTTACCTAAACAAATTTCATTCTACATTTGGTTGCAACTGCTTACATGAAGTTATCTACATACCTTTTTACTGCATATTATGGATTTAAGTAGAATACATCACCAAACTTATGCAGATTAACCCAAATGTTTTGGCCAGTAGGTTAATTGACCAAGAATGATTAATCCACCAAATCTGACTACAATGCTTTTATTTGACCCACGTGTCCCCTTTTGAGTCTGTCAAACAACCTTACCTTGGTATCTCGTCCTCCAATTATTCCAGATTGGCAATACGGGTTCCAAATAAAACTTTTTTACACCTACAAAAAGACTGATGGTTCTGAGGTTTTAATTGGATCTCTCAACCAGAAGTTGTACTACACTCGTAAAACTGGGCCTTCTATATAGATTTCATGCCTGTATCATCCGCAGACATTTCTGCATCACATTCCTAGAGTTTGTATTCACACTAAAATCAGAACACTCTAAACACCAAGATGAGTCATAAAAAATAAATCATCAAGGAGCTCCATAAATAAAGCAGACACACATAGATCTGCAGATTGACTATAGTTCATGCTCAAAACACTTACATATTTTGTGTGTTTAGTTATAGCCAAATCAAAAAATAGAACTCAAACTTGAAGGTGAATAATAAAACACAAATCAAGGAGCTGCGGAAATGCAACAGACACATTGCTCTTCTGCAGCTTGACAAACTTGTGCCCTTTGGTAATTAACAGGAATGTGATTAAAGACAAAAAAAAAACGTGAGATTGATATCATAACTCTGCTCTGTATAATGACATTGAGTGTCCTGTAACAGAATATGAACGAAGCAACCGGTTGGTCTTTGGCCTTGATTTCGCGTGTCCTTGGTTTTTTTATTTATTGAAATAACGCTCTGATTTATGATACTAGTGTTGCGGGAACATAATCTGAATTGCTTGGAATCTCTGAAACATATAACTTATCAACCTCTCTGTTTGCACTAAATGTATTCCAGTTCCCATGACATCTTTACTATCACTAAGCATACCAAATTTGCAACGTCTTCCCAACGGTGTAGATGATGCATATAATATAGATATGTGCTTGTTACTCTACCATTGACACTCTAAAACAGCACTATAGACTTTTTTTTGACAAAAAAAAAAAAAAAAAAACCAGCACTATAGACTTGTACTTGTTAAATACAATGTTTGTTGTTGGTGTAAAGATTGTAATTAATTGATACTAATGAGCTTCCTTCTGGTGACAGGATTGCTATCCTTGGCGCTCGGTGATTTAGAGCCATATCCCATCAGTGGTCAGATGAGTCAGGTAAATGCAAAATCAATACGTATTGTTAATTTTAAAAATCTTTGCAGGCGAAACGACTTGGAGCCCCTTTAAGATTGGGGAATGCAACACACTGCTTAAGGATTTTGGAAAGCTCTCAAAAGGAATATAATAAAAGGTATTTTGTATTCTAATAGAGATATTTGATGCTTTTAATATGTCTATATATGTGCAAGTATATATTGTCCTATATATCTGCTTGTCATTTATTTATAATGAGGTGGCGTTCGCAACGATGGTGGCACTGCAGATATTAGGAGTAAAATGAGCACCATTCCCGCCGCCGCGATTAATCAAGAGCACAAGTGGGGTTTTCTCACCCTATTCTGCTTGCAGAATACTTTTGGGTACTTGGAGGAATGATTTGTCCCAAGTAGCCAATAACTTGCTTATTGTGATTGATCTTGGAGTTGTTGAGTTTTTTTTTTGTTCTTTCAAATTTTAAAGTGTCTACCATCTAAGAATGGGATGCAAACAAGAATGTGGGTGTTCCAGGTATGAACTCTTCCGACTTCCTAGTTTCAAAGGCATTGGTGAATGAACTCGATCGTACATACCGTGTCCACTTACTCCAAGCTGTTTCGCTTAAGTATCTCCATATTTCACTGAGTGATAGATGTGAATCTATGAAAGTTTTATTTAGTCACCCTACAAGATACGTTATTGCACGTCTCTTTCATATTCTCGAAGAAGCTATCTTTCTTTCTAATTTACCTCAAAAGTCAAATAAAGTCTTAAACGAGATAACCCCTCTTCTGTATCTGAATGCACTGCGTCGTCGTTTTGTCAAAAGAGGAACAATAAAATAGTAGTGTATAATTAAAAACCCTAATATTGTATTTCTTGCACTCCAAGACTGCGCTACTCTTGTCGAGATAGTTGTTGTACGATGGATTGGTCGCTTATCAAACGGGAGAGAAAGAAGAGAAGGAGAAGAAACGAGGCACAAGATATTCCAATGGATGTGGTGGTTGAGATTCTCAAGAGATTACCTACAAAATCCCTGATGAGATTCAAGTGCCTCTCAAAGCTTTGGTCGTCGCTCCTCTGCTCCAGATATTTCAGCAGCCTTTTCCTTACGGGCCAAACCCGACCACGTCCTCGTCTTTACATCTGTTTAGCAGACCTCTACAAGGACCATAAAAATGTAATCCTATCTTCGGCTCCAGACACTACTAAACCGTCGTCTTCCTATGTTGTTGACCGCAATCTTACCATCCCACGGATGGGAGGGTACATCTCGCAGAATCTTCTTGGCTTCATGTGTTACACCTTCTGGAGAAAACCGCGAATCTGTAACCCTGCCACCAGACAACTTTTCACCTTACCCGCTGTAAAATCCAGCATCATACCTCGAGGAGTAATTAAGAAAATCGCCTACTACTATTTCGGACACAACCCTCTTAACGACCAGTACAAAGTAATCTGCTCAATTGCGCCAAACCTAACGACCATGCCAGAGCATTGGGTCTTTGTCCTAACACCTCAAGGAGGTTCCTGGAAAAAGGTGGCTCCAACCCCATCAGACTTCTGTCCCTACACCCCGGTCCATCGAGGACAGTCTGTCAATGGGGTTATATATTACCTCGCTTTGATTGACATGTATAATTATGTGCTTGTGAGTTTCGACGTTATATCGGAAGAGTTGATAATGAGCCAAGTACCTCGCATGGACGGTGATGAATTGCATGGACGATTCAGGTTAAAGAATGTGAATCTTATAGAGTATGGTGGAAAACTTACTGTTCTTGACTCTACCCAGCTAAGAGACAAGGGCATGGTGGTTTTATGGATTCTGCAAGATGCCGGAAACAAGGAATGGTCCAAAAAGACTCTGATTTTGCATCCTTGTCAGCTGCAATTAGTCAACAACATTGTATTCCACGTAAACGGTACTACTCAAAGTGGCAAGGTTGTTTTGATACCACAGGATTTGCTTTCTCCCTTTCACATTCTTTGTTATGATCTACAAAGAAATGATATGAGAAAGATTGAAATCAAATGTATACCGGACCACTGGTTTAGGAAGAAGAAAAAAGATAGACGTTTTGACGTGATGTTCATGGATCAGAGTGAGAGCGTCATCGATCTTGATCTTCTTGGAGACTTTAACTAATCCTATCCTATCTACCTCTAACTAACGTATGCTTTTTTGTGTGTTTACATTAAGAATACAACTGATTATATTTGAAAGAAAAAAATTAAAGGCTCCTTGACTTATATAGAGTCAGTGTTTACTAGCTGCTATGAACCAGCTAATTAATAATTTCAAAGAAATGCGGGTTGTTACATTGTGTGTTGCTATAGCTTTTGTTGGTCGTCAAGATCTCTTATTTGTTCAACTAACTTGAATTAAAATTTATATCCAAATATCAAAACAAACACTAAGTAGATAAAAAAAAAAACTTCAAAGTAATAATACTCAATTATTGGTAAAACTGTATTAGTATATAATTGTTAGTCTTGTAATTTGGAGGTATATGGTACGTAGTAGTAACTTGTAATATTTGGTTTTCTTGTATATTGCTTCCTCAAAATATGAAGCTATTTTATATGAACAATTCAGTGTTTATCAATCGCTAGTAAAAGAAACTAAGATCGAGAGATATGTGGGGTTTTGCTTTGAGTGTTGTTATAGCTTCACTGGTCGTCAAGATCAGTCTCTGGCTCTACAGATGGGCTAACCCTTACTGCTCCGGCAAGCTACCCCCGGGTTCAATGGGGTTTCCGGTGATAGGAGAAACCGTTGAGTTCTTCAAACCTTACAGTTTCACCGAAGTCCCTCCATTTGTCAAGAAAAGAATGTCAAAGTTGGGTTTTTTTTTTTATGACATCTGCAAGTTTCAAGATTTTGTTTCATTTCTCTTCTTTCTTCTTTACTGTCTCTCTCTCTCTCTCCCTCACTGGTTTGTACTTCAGGTACAGTGGTGGTTCGTTGTTCCGGACTAATATCCTCGGCTCTAAAACGATTGTTTCTACAGACCCGGAAGTGAATTTTGAGATTCTCAAACAAGACAACATGTGTTTTGTCATGAGTTATCCAGAAGCTCTTGTTACAATCTTTGGGAAAGATAACTTGTTCTTCAAACAAGGCAAGGACTTCCACAGGTACATGAGACAGATTGCTCTGCAGCTTCTCGGTCATGAGTGTTTGAAGCAAAGATTTATACAAAAAATAGACCAAGCAACACGCGAGCATCTCAAAGCTATCTCCTTCCAAGGCGTCTTAGACGTCAAAAATACTGTTGGAAGAGTATAATAAACCCTAACTCCATCTAATTTTAAGCGATTCAATGTCTATCTTACCCACTTGTCTTTTTGTCTTTTTGTTGTATTGCAGTTGATATTGGAACAAATGGTCCAGTTGATCATAAGTGACATCAAACTTGAGACTAAGAGCAAACTTATCGAAAACTTTAGAGATTTCAGCTTTGATTTGGTTAGGTCCCCTTTTGATCTTTCTTTTTGGAACGCTCTTTACAATGGTCTTATGGTAAGATCTCTTGTCCATAACTTGTCAGCTGTAGAACTTGTCTGGTTATAACAGTTTAACACTCTGCATCCACCTTCCTATGTAAAGGCACGCAGAAATGTGATGAAGATGATAAAAAGAATGTGCAAAGAGAGGAGAGAAGAAGCAACATCGACTGATTTAAAATATGGAGACTTCATGGAGACAATGATAAATGAAGTGGAGAAAGAGGACGATACGGTGAACGAGGAAAGATCTGTAGAGCTAATATTAAGTTTACTGATTGCGTCTTATGAAACTACTTCTACTATGACTGCAATAACTGTGAAATTCATAGCTGAAAACCCCAAAGTGCTTATGGAGCTGAAGGTAATTCTTACTAAGAGAACTCTGTAGTGAACAAGTAGTTGAGAAGTTTGGATCTTTTTGTTCTTTATCATCATATGCTTAAAGCTTAACTACGTTGAACAGAGAGAGCATGNAAGATTTATACAAAAAATAGACCAAGCAACACGCGAGCATCTCAAAGCTATCTCCTTCCAAGGCGTCTTAGACGTCAAAAATACTGTTGGAAGAGTATAATAAACCCTAACTCCATCTAATTTTAAGCGATTCAATGTCTATCTTACCCACTTGTCTTTTTGTCTTTTTGTTGTATTGCAGTTGATATTGGAACAAATGGTCCAGTTGATCATAAGTGACATCAAACTTGAGACTAAGAGCAAACTTATCGAAAACTTTAGAGATTTCAGCTTTGATTTGGTTAGGTCCCCTTTTGATCTTTCTTTTTGGAACGCTCTTTACAATGGTCTTATGGTAAGATCTCTTGTCCATAACTTGTCAGCTGTAGAACTTGTCTGGTTATAACAGTTTAACACTCTGCATCCACCTTCCTATGTAAAGGCACGCAGAAATGTGATGAAGATGATAAAAAGAATGTGCAAAGAGAGGAGAGAAGAAGCAACATCGACTGATTTAAAATATGGAGACTTCATGGAGACAATGATAAATGAAGTGGAGAAAGAGGACGATACGGTGAACGAGGAAAGATCTGTAGAGCTAATATTAAGTTTACTGATTGCGTCTTATGAAACTACTTCTACTATGACTGCAATAACTGTGAAATTCATAGCTGAAAACCCCAAAGTGCTTATGGAGCTGAAGGTAATTCTTACTAAGAGAACTCTGTAGTGAACAAGTAGTTGAGAAGTTTGGATCTTTTTGTTCTTTATCATCATATGCTTAAAGCTTAACTACGTTGAACAGAGAGAGCATGAGACCATCCTCCAAAACAGAGTTGATAAAGAGTCTGGAGTTACTTGGAAAGAATACAAATCCATGATGAGCTTTACCCACATGGTAGCTTTCTGTTTACTTATATTACTTGCTTGTTATTTCATGTATACATACAATCCCAAACTTGCTGCGCATCCATCAGTAGTTAAGCCATTTAGTTGGTTGTCGCGATTGCAGGTTATCAATGAGTCTCTTCGTTTAGGAAGTTTGTCACCTGCTATGTTCAGAAAGGCTGTGAGTAATGTGGAGATCAAAGGCAAGTTAGATCCTCTCTTTTGCATCATGAACATTATTTCTACAAGTTTGTAACCAATGATCTTATTTAAAAAGCATGTTTTGGTTGCAGGGTATACAATACCAGCAGGATGGATTGTACTGGTTATTCCATCTCTTCTACATTATGACCCTCAAATATATGAACAACCATGCGATTTTAATCCATGGAGATGGGAGGGAAAAGAATTGCTTTCTGGCTCTAAAACGTTCATGGCCTTTGGAGGTGGTGCAAGGCTCTGTGCAGGAGCAGAGTTTGCTAGGCTTCAGATGGCTATATATCTTCACCACCTTGTCACAACGTATGACTTCTCTTTGATCGAGAAATCTGATATCATTCGAGCACCCTTACTTCGATTTTCCAAGCCGATACACATAAGTATCTCCAAAAATCTCTAAAATTATGTCTCATCACTGTTCAACTCTTTTTTTTAGTATTGTGTTGTGTGGATACATATCTCACTATTGGTAAAAAGAAGAAACTACTCTTCTCTCAGTTAGAAAAATTACAACAGTAATGTGCATCCTCCTCTGGCTCTTCCCCTTTTATCATTATTCTTTCTTCATATTTTCGGTTTCAGCAATTAGATGCTCTTCAAAGACGGCATTCTTGGCTTGGATATTACCATCAGAATCTTCCTCATTGCTCCATTTTCTTATGAACTTGGGGACCATGTTTTTTACATCTCTCGCCTCTGACACTTCATCCATATCATTAACTCGTTCGAACCGGACTGCGCTCACTTTTCTCGCATTCCCTGCTAGTATCTGTCCCAAAAGGTTGTTAGAGAATATAATAAGCGTTTTTGCAGAATGTGGTGCAAAGGGGAGTGCTATTATGTACCTCTAGTCTATAAACTTGGTGCTTTTCCTTCTGATCGTGACGCTCGTGTTTACCATCTTCCTGTTCATCATTCTCTTCCCAGTTCTCCTTTTCAAGAACTACCGTCACACTCTCACCTGTCTTTGGGATATACCCAAAGGCCTCACAAACAAAACCTGAGACTGTCTCATACTGATGGCCCTGCGAAAAGAGGAACAAAAGAATAGTTTATATTCTGTCAACAAGCAATCTTAAAGAATGGTTCTGCTTTCTAGAGGGATACACTAAAGACACGGCTTAAAGAGTAAATTACCTCTGGCATCTTTATGTTGAGTTCTTCAGATAACTGGTCAATCGAAGTATTGGCATCAACATCATAAATCCCCTCCGCTCTCATCACAATATAACCCGTTTTCTTCTGAATCTCCTCCTAATCAGCCCAAAACAATGGAAGTGAAAAACTAAGTGAAGAAGGTAGACCCAACCCTTGAAGAAGAGCAACAAGTTGAAACTAGGATGAACCTACCTTTGAATCGTTTTCATCAAATATTTCACCAACAATCTCTTCGACCACATCTTCGAGAGTTATTATCTGCATGGAGAGAAATTAGATAACCTTACAAGAGAGAGCAGGAGAGATAAATTAAGTAAAGAAGAGGACAACCAGCAACATACTCCAATGGTTCCACCGTATTCATTAAGAACAACTGCCATGTGAACCTTTCTTATTCTAAATTCTCTAAGAAGATTCCAAACTGACATTGAATCTGCACATCAAAGTTTATTACGAGTGAGCAAATAATGCCTAAGGTTTAGATATTAAACTAAAAGATTGAATGCATCGAAGATTACCAGGGACAAAGAAGGCAGGTTTATGTGCCATGTCCACCACAGTAGTACTTTCAAGCAATTTACCCTTCAAAACATACATAATCCATAAGTGCACAACTATGGTTTCCTCACTCGCCATCAATTAAAAGAAAACAAATATAAGAAACAGAGAAAAAGAAGCAGCCAGACCTTTGGAACATAATCTAGGAGATCCATAGCATATGCAATACCAACTATGTTGTCAATCCTCTGCTCAAAAACAGGCACCCTGTGATGAAAACCTTTGAGCACAACAAATAATCCTAAGAAGAAGAAAAAATGTTCATTAAAAAAGCTGTGAAAATATATAAAACCTTGAGTACTGATGGGTAACCCAAAATTCATGGAAATCAACTAGGCTGCCGCTGCCATCTATTGCAACTACATCAACAAGAGGAGTCATCACCTCTCGAACATGGGTATCCTTAATCTCTAACACATTTTCAATCATATCCTGAAACGTGTGTCATTTGAATTATTACAAGTCTAGGTAATTGGTAAATACTTATTGAACATCCATAACAAACTCATTACCTGTTCTTCCTCTTCTATTGCCCCACTTAATTCTGCACCACGTAGCATTAGTTTCAGTTCATCTTCAGTAACATATGGCTCACTAGCACAAAAAGAACAACATACTATAGGTAAGTTGTCTTAGCTCTCTCAGCAATGAAAGAGGCACAGTAATATATTTTGATATGGACAGACAACTCCAATCTGATGCATACCTCCGTCCTTTCAAACCAAGAATTTTCAGAATTCCCATCGAAAGATATGTCACAACTCTTCCAACAGGATATAATATCAAGGAAAGCCATGCCACTGGTCTGACCTAGATGCATAGTAAAACCAACATAAATCAGTTTATCATATGAGCATATTTTGTTTGTCAAGCCTTTTCTGATGATAACTAATTCAAACTTACCACAATCCTTGCAACCTCTTGAGCATTGTGAACCGCTACACTTTTTGGAGTTATTTCAGTCAGGAGTAATATGGCTACCTATAATCATTCAAGACTCAAAACTTGTATAGCAATCTCAGCCTAGAGTAATAAGTAAAACTTATATGTACCGTCATCAATCCAGTGGCTGCACTAACACCAGCTTCACCAAAAATAGCTGTTGCCGCTTCAGTGACCAAGGCAGTTGCCGCAATATTCACAACTCTAAATAACAACCGAAGAAGTTAAAGAAGAGACAACAAAAGAAATCAAGCAAACAAGATTCCAAGTAAGTAGCATTACGTAGTTCCAATAAGTATGGTTGTCAAGAATCTGGTAACATCACTGCGGAGCATCCTGAAAACGCCATTTTCAGGCTCTTTTTCAGCCAACTCGCGCACCTGAGACAAAACACATCACACCACCACATTTGAAGAAGCAGGCGATATCTATACATAGAGCAGTTTACTAAATCCAGGAGATGAATAATCTACCTTCCACGGCCAGAGAGTGGTGATGGATGTCTCAGCCATGGAGAAGAACGCTGAAAGACCGAGAAGCACAGCTAATATCAAACCTTGCTCCCTAAGAAGCTTAAGAACCAGAGAAGTTTTAGGCCAAGCATTCTTCAACAACAATTTGCTCTGACTAAGAGCCACATCCATCACATTTGTAGATGCTAATACTTTCCGACATCCATACAACAAAACTCCACACACCACCGCTCCTAGCACGATTCCTCGTTTCAGCAAAATCTTAATCGAATCGAGCTTTTCGCCGGAATCTGAATGTTTCTGACTAGTACCCACATGATCTTCAGCCGCACTCAACACAACAAACTGATTTCTATGGCTAAAGTCACATCTTTTCCGGAATCTAATAAAACTGGAACTAGAGGAACTAGACAAGACACAGAGCGGGGGCTGCTTGTTTCTCTGAACTGAAAAATTCGATCTTTGGAGACATAGTTGCGTGAGAACAGAGTTCCTCCTGGGGGCAATGAATGAACGACCTAGAACAGATAAATCAAGTTCCA
This sequence comes from Camelina sativa, assembly GCF_000633955.1. Taxonomy (NCBI): domain Eukaryota; kingdom Viridiplantae; phylum Streptophyta; class Magnoliopsida; order Brassicales; family Brassicaceae; genus Camelina; species Camelina sativa. The sequence continues at coordinate 28,240,764 of NC_025687.1, read as the reverse complement.
TATATATATATATATATATATATATTATTAGGATTAAATCCAAATCTCTCCGGCGATAAGAGTGTAAACCAAATTCTCCTCCTTTTTTTATAATTCTTTGAGTAACTTGATACACCCAAAAGAAAGATTTAGCTGTTGGTCGAAGCACCGATGAAATTGAGATTTTAAGATTATATGAGTCGGACTCTCGTGCCTGCGAAACCTTGCAGAGAAGAAGAAAAAGGCGGCGTCTTTTTCCGGGATCCGCCGAGCAGGTGAGAGAGAGAGTGATGGTTAAAATGACATAAACACCCTTATCTATATTATGCACGGTTAAGCCATACCAGACCGGTTCAATTTGTTTGGTGCCATAACCCGGTTTCTTCTTGTCAATAGCATTATGTGTTATGTGTGTGTGCGCTCCCAAAATATGTAAAAGATCACAGAATAAAGAAAAAGAAAAATATAGCATCTATTATAGACAAGCTTAAAGAAGAGTTCATCTGCCAAAAGCTGCACAACAATTATTGTTATTTATATAGCAGTAGCAATCTTTTTGCTGCTCCTTCCTTAGAATGATGATGAGTCTCTTTATTCTGTGGCATCGATCTGAAGTCATCTTCTTCTCAGTTGCAGCTTGCTCTGTTTCTAGTTCTAGGCGGATGGATCAACAACTTTTCTTGAATCTCATAGTGAATTTGTTTTCATCTCTTCCATTGTCCTTTCTTTTCTCAGCTCCTCTAGCTAAGCTAGTCAGCCACAACTTGCCCAAAAACAAGCAATATTTATAAACGTACCGTTTCATCTCAACAAAGATGGAGAAAAATTTCAAGTCTTAAACATCCATTGAAAGCCAAAATGAAATCATGCATAAGAAACAAAACAGAAACAATAGAACAACCTACTAAACGATTAATGGAAAGAAAAGAACCAGCATATATGTTTTTGAAACTAAAGAAATCATGTAGCAATANAAAAAAAAAAAAAAAAAAAAAAAAAAAAAAAAAAAGAAAACGAGAATAATGTTGTAGCACAGTAGCAGAGCGTTTTACTTTGACTTCTTCACAACTTTGTCCACAATTCTCGTGAGGGTCACTGACAACATAACCAGGCTCAACTTTTGGCGCGCTAGAAGAACCTCCAGTTTCTTCTTTGGCCGGTGCCTTGGTTTTCTTGGTCCTTGTTTTCTTTGTAGCCTTCACAGATTTGATAGCCTCATCAGCATCTTTTGCACTAATGTCCTTTGCACCAATCTCATTCGCTACGCAGAATCAGCAATTTACGAGTTAGTAAAAACGCCCCAATTACACATTATGAAGTAGAAAATGTTTATTCAGCCAAGAACTATATAATTACCTCTTGGATCTGCCAATAATACAAGAGCATTGGTAATCTTTTCTCCAGTCAAGTTCGTAACAGGTTTAGAGGCTGCAACATATTTCAGGCCTTCATCCTGAGCAACAAGAGATTGATCGATCTGATCTTTTGAGCTTTGCTTATCTCCAGCTGAGCTACTAGCCTCCAAATTACTTGCAGGACAAGCTAAAATTCCAGCAGTTAAAAATATAATTATTAGCGGTAATTGAAGCTTTAGGAAATGTTAATATAATGTACGCAAGTAACAATCTAGAAATGAAAAGAAGTAACTTCAACCATATGTAAACCATCAAACAAAATTTACTATTTTCTGTATATCGCTTCAGAAGAAGATCACCTTTAAGACTCTCATTCAAATCATACGTAACTCCTAACGTAGTTGCAACGACATTGGTTACCTCCTTTCCAAGGTCTACCGAACATACAAATAAATTAAAAAAATATTAAGGTAATTACTATTGTGAGCAGTTGGAGCTAACGAAGAGTCAGTGATGTACCCAAGTAACATATGAATATGAAAATCAGTGAACAAAAAATACAAACAACCAAAATACATCTACCTACATATTCCACTGCTTCAGAAAGAATATTACCTTTGGGATTCTCATGAACACCATCCATAGCTTCTGACGCCGGAGCAATGGCATTTGTTAAATCCTTTTCAAGGTCTACTGAAAATAAAATAAAAACATTACACATTAAGGGTATCTATCTAGAACAACTGATAAAAAAAGATCACAAATTAAACCATTGTTATAAACTAAATTGAGTTTCTATAGCTACTTTAAGAGTTTCCTCACAGTTTTGAGAACATTAAAGGTATATCAATCAACTAATACTCTCTAATAACATGTTCCAAAAATAGAAAGAAAAAAAACAGAGGTTACCTATGCCGATGGGCGCTTCAACCACTCCTTTGCCACTTGTAGCATCCCCAAGACTAGGTTTCTTTTGAGACTTTTTGTCACCAGCCGAAGTTTTGATTTTCCTCGTTTTGGTCTTTTCCTCAGCGACTTTGGTTATCAGATTCGGATCAGGGTTTGAACAAGGAGCAGTAATAGGCAGCATCTCGACATTCACCTCAACATCAACGAAAAGGTACCAGTTGTCGTTTCTGATGCCTTGGATAAGTTTGCTCAAAATAATCGAGTCAGACAAATGGTAGAATTGACCTCCCAAGTTAACCTACAATAAACAAAAACACGATCCTTCATTAATTGATGTTTTTGCTTAAACAAACAAAAAAAAACAAAAAAAAAAAGAAAGAAAGAAAGACGTGGGTAAGAACAATATATGATACCTTCAAGGCAGAGACAGTGATTTTCCCAAAACTTGGGAAGCATTGTTGGTGCTCCATGCTTATCTTTTCTGTGTAAAAGACACATGCATGCAATGAGTTTTTATTACAAAAACGAATTTACGAAAATGTCAAAAAAAGGAAAAGACAAGAAAAGAAAGAGGTCATAGAAAGATAGAAGAAGAAAACTGACCTTTGAAAACGGACACAGTATCATCTCTTTCCAGAAGAATACCAAAATGTGTATGTTTGTTCGTCGTAATAAAAACACAACTTGATGTTTCGTTAGCCATAGTGAAAGTTTGTGTGTTTAAAGTATTTTTTTTTTCTTTTGAAGAAGAAGAAAAGAAGAAGAAATGAGGCTCTCTGTCTGACTAGTCTCTATGGACGGACATTAATATAGGCAGAGAGCTAGTAGCTTCCTTTACTAGTAGAGAAATCTCAAAGGTCATTTCTCCTTCTTTTTTTTTGTCTTCTATTATTATTGGGAAATCCCAAAAGTCCCTATTTTTGGGAAAACGGAACGTCTCCGAATCTAATTTTCTAGTTTTTTAAATTTGAAGCAACCTTTATTAATTCATAATTGCGATTCCCTCTCATAGTCCCACTTTAGCATGACGCCGCCGATGTTAATAAATGCACAGGGCGACGAAACAGTAAACAAATTTATTAAACGACTGATGGGTGGGGGGGTTGGTTTTTACGTGGCCCATTAAACAATTGACTTAGGCCCAATTTACAAGCCAACAAGTCGACATTGATCCTCAAGAATTAACAAGATGATACTAACAACATCACAATTGCTATGAGATGGTGGAACTCTGTATTAGTTGGAATTTAATTGTATCATTCAATTTCTTCCTTATTTCTTAAATGGATGATGCACCTTTCGTACACGACAATATAACTTTTGTAAGATGAGATCATCATTCAAATGGTAAGATTAGTCTGACACTCTGACTTGATTCATCAGTTATACAAGAAAGAAAGAAAGAAAGACCAATTTATTACACTTGTTTTGTTACCAATTTATTACACTTGTTTTGTTTTTTTTATATCACATAATCAGACCATTCGGTTATATATGATGTCTGGTCCATCCTTAGACCAGGAGGGACCTTATCAAGTTTTCTCGGGTTCTCTTTCCCACCGATCAATCTCGCAGGGTTTCCAACCGCCGTCGTACGCGGCGGCACATCCTTAACCACCACCGAACCCGATCCAATCTTAGCTCCCTCTCCGATCTTAATATTCCCCAGTATACAAGTCCCTGCTCCGATCAACACTCCGTCGCCTATCTTCGGATGCCGATCACCGCTCTGTTTCCCCGTTCCACCCAACGTCACGCCGTGTAGAATCGAAACGTTGTCTCCAACCACCGCCGTCTCGCCGATCACCACCCCCGTCGCGTGGTCTAACAAAATCCCTTTTCCTATCTCGGCTCCGGGATGAACATCGACGGCGAAAGCTTCCGATACTCTGTTCTGGATCAGTAAAGCTACGATTTTTCTCTTCTGTTTCCAGAGCTGATGAGCTATACGATGAGCTTGACAAGCGAGGAAGCCTTTGAAACCCAAGAAGCAATGAACGTAGCTAATACAAGCCGGGTCTCTTTCTTTAACCGCTATCAGATCTCGCTTCGTCGACTCGATGATCTCGGGCCTCTCTTCTAAAACGCTGATGAACAGCTCGAAGAGTGTTTTGCTTTGGAGGTTTGAATTGCTAAGCTTTACGGAGAGGATGTGAGCTAAAGCAGAAGCTAATGATCGATGAGATGTGATCGAAGCGTAGTAGTAGTCTGACAAAATGGGTTCTTGCTCGACATCGGACATGGCTTCTTCAAGCATCTTGATCCAGACGTCGTCTTCTTCGGTTTGGGTGTGGTGGATCTTCCGGTTTAGAGAGTAACCGGGTCGGAAGAAATTCTTGGTACAATAGAACCGGCAATCGTCTTCTTGGGTCTTTCCGGTTCGGCATGTGTCGATGCACGTTGCCATGTGTTTGTGAATTTGGAAGAAGAAGGAATGTTGAGTTTAAGGAAGAGAAGATGAGAGAATGGTTTGAGAGACGTGAAGAAGATAAACATATATATATACAGAGATATGGCCATATCTGACTCAAAACATAGCACTCTCTAATTTTTATAAATTCTTTAATTATATCTCCTCTAGTTATGTTTACAATTTTGTTTTTATCTGTGCATGATTACCACATATGACTAACTTACACAAGGCTCGTCAAGTCATCCACATGTTTTTTGTGCTACCTACTTTTTGCATAACAGTATCATCATCAACCTCTTAAATGATTTTTCGAATGTCATCTATAACTAATTTGTAAATACAGTGATAGGTGTAAAAAAAATACAAAAATGTTAAATTATAAGCTCATTAATGCAAAAATAAGATAAAATAAATTTAAATCTGTTTGTTATCTAAATTTGCTATAATAAGGAGGTTACGTTTGTAACTAAATTCAACTAAATCAAGAAAGGTGACGTTTGTAATGACGTATGACTAAAAGTTGCGTGAATCTATGCCCTTTGACTCCTTACATTACATTCTCAAGGTTGTCTGAATCTAATCACATTTTACACTCTAATAATCTAATGTATTTAGTACCTGATTAATTTGATTTATCATTGTATCTTATAACTATTGTTGACTTTTACTTGTAGCACTTTGACTTTTATATCACACACAACTACACAAGAGGACCAAAGAGTTTACTATTAGTCTATTACTCTATATGACACTCCGTTGCTATATTCTTTCCCCGCAAGGAAAGCCACAAAATGAAACGACTATTGTTATGGTTAATTAAATTTGTGTAGTTTCTTAACCTATACGACGATCAAATTATTCAATTGGGCAACGTAAATGTACGTTTCTGCCTCTAANACGTCACGCCGTGTAGAATCGAAACGTTGTCTCCAACCACCGCCGTCTCGCCGATCACCACCCCCGTCGCGTGGTCTAACAAAATCCCTTTTCCTATCTCGGCTCCGGGATGAACATCGACGGCGAAAGCTTCCGATACTCTGTTCTGGATCAGTAAAGCTACGATTTTTCTCTTCTGTTTCCAGAGCTGATGAGCTATACGATGAGCTTGACAAGCGAGGAAGCCTTTGAAACCCAAGAAGCAATGAACGTAGCTAATACAAGCCGGGTCTCTTTCTTTAACCGCTATCAGATCTCGCTTCGTCGACTCGATGATCTCGGGCCTCTCTTCTAAAACGCTGATGAACAGCTCGAAGAGTGTTTTGCTTTGGAGGTTTGAATTGCTAAGCTTTACGGAGAGGATGTGAGCTAAAGCAGAAGCTAATGATCGATGAGATGTGATCGAAGCGTAGTAGTAGTCTGACAAAATGGGTTCTTGCTCGACATCGGACATGGCTTCTTCAAGCATCTTGATCCAGACGTCGTCTTCTTCGGTTTGGGTGTGGTGGATCTTCCGGTTTAGAGAGTAACCGGGTCGGAAGAAATTCTTGGTACAATAGAACCGGCAATCGTCTTCTTGGGTCTTTCCGGTTCGGCATGTGTCGATGCACGTTGCCATGTGTTTGTGAATTTGGAAGAAGAAGGAATGTTGAGTTTAAGGAAGAGAAGATGAGAGAATGGTTTGAGAGACGTGAAGAAGATAAACATATATATATACAGAGATATGGCCATATCTGACTCAAAACATAGCACTCTCTAATTTTTATAAATTCTTTAATTATATCTCCTCTAGTTATGTTTACAATTTTGTTTTTATCTGTGCATGATTACCACATATGACTAACTTACACAAGGCTCGTCAAGTCATCCACATGTTTTTTGTGCTACCTACTTTTTGCATAACAGTATCATCATCAACCTCTTAAATGATTTTTCGAATGTCATCTATAACTAATTTGTAAATACAGTGATAGGTGTAAAAAAAATACAAAAATGTTAAATTATAAGCTCATTAATGCAAAAATAAGATAAAATAAATTTAAATCTGTTTGTTATCTAAATTTGCTATAATAAGGAGGTTACGTTTGTAACTAAATTCAACTAAATCAAGAAAGGTGACGTTTGTAATGACGTATGACTAAAAGTTGCGTGAATCTATGCCCTTTGACTCCTTACATTACATTCTCAAGGTTGTCTGAATCTAATCACATTTTACACTCTAATAATCTAATGTATTTAGTACCTGATTAATTTGATTTATCATTGTATCTTATAACTATTGTTGACTTTTACTTGTAGCACTTTGACTTTTATATCACACACAACTACACAAGAGGACCAAAGAGTTTACTATTAGTCTATTACTCTATATGACACTCCGTTGCTATATTCTTTCCCCGCAAGGAAAGCCACAAAATGAAACGACTATTGTTATGGTTAATTAAATTTGTGTAGTTTCTTAACCTATACGACGATCAAATTATTCAATTGGGCAACGTAAATGTACGTTTCTGCCTCTAAATATTGGGCCTTTTGGGCCTTCGTCTACATATGTAAAATCCATTTTGTTCATTATGTTAATACCTAGGTGTGAGACAGATTCGTCCGCCGCTTCTTCTTTGTATAAAGGACTTTGTCCTCTGTTTAATAAAAACCAGAAACCTTTTCTACGAACTTCAAAGGTTTTGTCATGGTATCAGAGCCAATAATCTAGATACAACGATTAATTGGTTAACAATCTATCAAATTCCGCTTCTATTCTATATCAAATCTCTGTTTTTTTTTTCTTCTCTTCTTTTTGACCTCATCTTCCTCAAACATCTTTCGTTGAAGCTTTCTTAATGTCAGAAGACAATTCAACCAAAATCGACGGAGGCTCTGTCGCCTCTAAGAAATCTGTTGCTCGTGTTGAACACGTTCGACGAACAATATCACCTTATGATCTTACTTCTGGTGATAATCCTGGTACTCTAATTTCACAACCTCTACTACGTGGGCCAAATTACGACGAGCGGTCTGCAAATGTTCGGTTGGCTCTTCAAGCTCGAAAGAAATTCGGGTTTGTTGATGGTTCTATTCCATGTCCTGATGAAGATTCAGAAGACTATGAAGATTGGTGTGCTAATAACGCACTTGTCATCTCTTGGATAAAGCTCACTATTGCGGAATCACTCCGATCCTCACTTTCGCATAGTGATAACTCGCATGATCTTTGGTTACACATTCAAAAACGTTTTTCGGTGAAAAATGGACAAAGGGTGCAACGACTTAAATTAGAACTTGCAAACTGTCGTCAAAAAGGACTTGCGATTGAGGCATACTATGGTCAATTGACAAAGCTATGGAGTAGCTTGTCTGATTATCGAAGAGCTAAAACTGCAACTGAAATTCAGCAAGAACGTGAGGAAGATAAATTGCATCAATTTCTCATGGGATTGGATGAATCTGTGTATGGAGCTGTGAAATCAAATTTACTCTCTCGTGATCCACTTCCTACACTGGATGAAGCATATAACATACTTACTCAAGATGAAGAATCTAAATTGGCTTCACGGACTAATGATGAACGCATCGAAGGATTGAGTTTTGCTGTTCAAGCATCATCACTACATCGAGGTGCTTCGGATAACAAAGGTAACAATTCGATTGTGTGTTCACATTGTGGGAAATTGGGTCACTTGGCTGAGAATTGTTTTCGACGTATTGGTTATCCACCTTGGTTTGGTGAGAAAAATCGAAATAAGTTTGGCTCACCTTACAACCGTGGACCGTCTGAACAACATGGAACTGGACGCGGTATACTCGCTACTCCTAGCAATGGCGTCAAACCCCGTCCACCTGACTTTGCTCGTGTGAACCATGTGTCTTCTGGCGATAACTTGCCTCTTGTCTCTGTTCCTTATGTTGCACACGCACTCCTCACTGATTCTGATCGAGTGGGAATAAGTGGTTTAAGTGACACTGAATGGACAGCTCTGAAGAAAATGCTTAATGATCGAAAGCAGACTTCTCGTGATCGTCTTTCAGGTACGTATTTTCTTGAATCTTGGATCATTGACACAGGAGCTTCTAATCATATGACGGGAAGCATTGATTTTTTACACGACATTTCTGACATGGCACCAATCCTAATCAAGCTTCCAGATGGTCGCTATACAACTTCACATAAAAAGGGAAAAGTGAAATTGGGTTCAGTGCTTAGTCTTAGTGATGTCTACTTTGTTGATGAGCTACAGTGTCATCTTATTTCTGTGTCACAATTAACCAGAGACAGTGGTTGTATCTTCCAGATTACTGATAGACTTTGTGTTATTCAGGACCGCATCACGAAAATGCTGATTGGTAGTGGTGAACAAAAGAATGGACTCTATTTCTTTAGAGGAGTGGAAGTAGCTGCAGCAATGCAAGGAACCAGTTCATTACCTATGGAGCTTTGGCATTGTAGGTTGGGTCATCCCTCTTCTAAGGCACTAGAGTTGTTGCAGTTTTCTGATTCTAGTACTAGTGATTTTGATTCCAAGACATGTGATATTTGTATCCGTGCCAAACAAACAAGAGATTCTTTTCCTTTAAGCAATAATAAGACAAGTTCAGTTTTTGAGATGATTCATTGTGATATTTGGGGGCCATATAGAACTACAGCTATTTGCGGATCTCGTTATTTTTTGACAATTGTTGACGATTTTTCTAGAGCTGTTTGGATCTATCTACTCTCGTCTAAACAAGCTGCTCCACAACATCTTAAAGATTTTATTGCTCTCATTGAACGACAGTTTTCTTGTCAAGTTAAAACAATTCGAAGTGACAATGGATCCGAATTCATTTGTTTAGCTAAGTTCTTCTCGGAAAAAGGGATTGTTCATGAGACTTCATGTGTTGGTACTCCTCAACAAAATGGCCGCGTAGAGCGTAAGCATCGTCACATTCTCAATGTTGCGCGCGCTCTTCGTTTTCAAGCTCATCTTCCAACTGAATTTTGGGGTTATTGTGCACTAGCAGCAGCTTATTTAATCAATCGAACACCTACCAAACTTCTCCAGGGAAAAACTCCGTTTGAGTTGGTGTATAACCGATCACCTCCATTGAATCATCTCCGTGTTTTTGGTTGTCTTTGCTATGTTCACAATCAGAAAACTGGTGGTGATAAGTTTGTCTCTCGCAGTAATCCATCTATTTTTTTGGGTTATCCTTTTGCTAAGAAAGGTTGGAGAGTCTATAACATTGAAACAGGTGTTGTCTCTGTTTCACGAGATGTCATTTTTTGTGAAATGATGTTCCCATTTTCTGCAACACAACACACGTCTTCCTCTTATTCATCTCCATCTGTTCAGCCTCGTTTGGTAGATGGAGAGCATGATTTCTTTGATCTGGAATTACCTACGTCATCAACATCACGTCTCGACGTTGCAGATTCAACACCACAAAATGACTCTGTTTCGCCTTTGCCACTTGACAGTCCTTGTTCTGTCCCTGTTCTCACTCCGACATCTACTCCAAACTTATATTCTTCAAAGTTGTTATCCACTTCGTCTCCTCCTGCTCCGAAAAACTTGATGTTACACTATGATTCTCCGAGTCCATCATCCTCTCCGCAAAATTTGGCTTCTTCTTCTGAAACGTCATCACCACTTCTTGCACCAGCTCCTCCACAAAAACTTGGTGTTGGTTGTCGACTGAAACGACCACCTGTTAAGCTTGCAGATTACGTTACAACAATTCTTCATCAGCCTTTTCCATCTGTTACTCCATATCCATTGGATAATTATCTCTCCAGCTCTCAATTTTCTCAAGCTCATCAAGCGTATATCTTGGCAATTACTTCAGCAGTGGAGCCTAAGTATTTCAAAGATGCTGTTGAAATTGATGTATGGTGTGATTCTATGACTGATGAAATTGTTTCTCTAGAGGATCTTGGCACTTGGACTGTTGAAGATCTTCCTCCTGGAAAGAAAGCTCTAGGTTGTAAGTGGGTATATCGCATTAAGTTTAAATCTGATGGTACGATTGAGAGGTATAAATCTCGGTTAGTGGTTCTTGGAAATAACCAAATCGAAGGAGAAGATTACAGTGAAACTTTTGCTCCTGTTGCCAAGATGATTACAGTGCGGGCTTTCCTTAAACAAGCAGCTTCTAAGAACTGGGAAGTGCAACAAATGGATGTACACAACACATTTCTTCATGGAGATTTAGATGAGGAGGTTTATATGCAGTTTCCTCCTGGTTTTCGTTCTAAGGATCAAGATAAAAACAAGGTTTGTCGCTTACGCAAATCTCTTTATGGTCTTAAGCAAGCTTCTCGATGTTGGTTTGAGAAATTTGCGACGGCTTTGACGGAATACGGTTTTGAACAGAACTATTCCGACTATTCCTTGTTTACGCTTGAGAGAGATGATCACCGTCTCCACGTACTAGTCTATGTTGATGATTTGATAATCTCAGGCAGCTCTCTTGATCTTATTGATAGTTTCAAGGGGTACTTAAATGCATGTTTTCACATGAAAGACTTAGGTGCTCTAAAATATTTTTTGGGGATTGAAGTTGCTCGTGGTCCAGCTGGAATCTATTTGTGTCAAAGAAAATATGCATTGGATATACTTTCAGAAACAGGTCTCTTGGGCGCCAAACCAGCTGCATTTCCATTGGAACAAAATCATAAGTTGGCATTGGCTAAAGGTGCACCCCTCCCAGATCCTTCTCCTTATCGTCGCTTGGTTGGCCGACTTATCTATCTGGGTAACACTCGCCCAGAACTCTCATATGCCATTCACATTCTTTCTCAATTCATGGCTGCTCCTAAACCTGCACATTGGGAAGCTGCTCTCCGTGTCGTTTGTTATTTGAAAAAGGATCCTGGCCAAGGCATTCTTCTCAGTTCTGACTCGGATTTGTCTCTTTCAGCATGGTGTGATTCCGATCATGGTAGTTGTCCTTTGACATCTCGATCTCTTACTGGATATTTTGTTCAACTTGGTGGCTCTCCGTTGTCTTGGCGAACACGAAAGCAAGATGTGGTATCTCGTTCTTCGGCTGAGGCTGAATATCGAGCAATGGCCGAAACTGTTAGTGAACTACTCTGGTTGCGCGAGCTTCTTCCTACTCTTGGCATTGAATGTTCAGCTTCTATTACACTTCGTTCAGATAGTCTCTCTGCTATACAACTTGCGGCCAACCCGGTTTTTCACGCCAGAACAAAGCATGTTCGACGAGACGTTCATTTCATTCGTGATGAAATCATACGAGGTACGATTGTCACTAAACATGTCCATACTACAACACAATTGGCTGACATTTTAACTAAAGCATTGGGTGAGAAAGAGTTTCAAACTTTTCTTGACAAGCTGGGTGTGATTAACATCCACACTCCACCTTGAGGGGGGATATTGGGCCTTTTGGGCCTTCGTCTACATATGTAAAATCCATTTTGTTCATTATGTTAATACCTAGGTGTGAGACAGATTCGTCCGCCGCTTCTTCTTTGTATAAAGGACTTTGTCCTCTGTTTAATAAAAACCAGAAACCTTTTCTACGAATTTCAAAGGTTTTGTCACTAAATTCTCCATTTTTTTCTCTATCATGTTTTAGAGACATGATAGATGAAATAAATAATATTTATCTGCCACCATACTGCAAAGACGATAATTAACTTATTTAGTTGGAACTTGAAAGTTTTGGGTGTTTGACATCAGAAAATAACAAGAAATCAAAAACAAAATACATCTAATTTTATTAAAATAACAGTAAAAATAGTAGTGGTGTCCATTGTTGGAGGACCCTATCTTTCCTTTTCATTGCCCCATCCCCATATTAGATTTTTTTTTTCTTCTCGATTTCAACCAGTCAGTTAAGTAGATGTGGCTCTTCAAAATCTTGAAACACACACACAAAACATTCTTTCCTTTTCACTTGGAGAATTTGATTTGGTTCTCGAAGAATATATATATATGAACTCTCTCTTTCAAGTGACGCAACTTTTTGAGTTTCTAAAATTAGATTGAAAAAGAAAATGTGGAATATCTCTAGAATAAACCCTATAACAAACAGTATTTGCCTACAGTAAAACCTCTATAAATTAATACTCTATAAATTAATAAACACTATAAATTAATAAATTTTGCTGATCCCAAGTCGGGCAAGTGTAAAAATTAAAAATATTCGATAAGATAATAAGATAATAATTTTTTCGAAATCTCCTTATAAAATATGGTCCCAATAATATCATAAATTAATAATTATGTAAATTTATATATATATATATATATATATATATATATATATACTGATATAATAGTGTATGTTTCTCCTAAAGCTCAATTCTATAGAACAATTGTAATGTTGTATTTTCAACCTATAATGATATCTCTAAAATATTTTATAACATGTCATACAAATAATTAAATTTAAAGTTTTAATTTTTAGATATGCATCATTTACAATTTGATAATTTGACAGATTATTAAAATAGGAGAATTGATATTATTATTCATAGATTTGAATTTATGTGTCTCATGTGTATAAGTCAATTTGTCTATAATATTTGTAATTTATTGTAAATAGTGCTTTCTAAATATTACAAGTTCAATTCCTAAACCATAAAATTTATAACATCCGAAAGTTTAATTTTATTTTGCTATAGTTGTTCCAATTCATAATTTTTTAAAAAATAAACAATTAAAAATATATCTATAAATTAATAATTATTAATTTACACTATAAAATAATAATTATTAATTTATAAATAAATTAATATCACTATAAATTAATAAAATGTCTTAGTCCCAACATTATTAATTTATAGAGGTTTTACTGTATTTGGAACGAGCGTGGGAACATACCTCTTAAGTTTTCACGTTTGTGAAAACTAACAAATTGGCTTAACATATTCAAATTTAACTATTTCTAAAAATAATTGAAATGGACAGAACGTGAAAATGGACGTTGTGAAAACCAAGTGCCAAAAGGAAGAAAAAAAACCCAAGAAATGAGTATTACCGCACTGTTAACTGTTAACAGACGACCAGAAGTTAGTCTAAAGATCTTCATAACCATCCAAATTTAATGCACAGTATGACATATACACTCAGACTGAAGATACTATCTACTTTAGGGAAACTCATATTCATCAACACTCTAATGTGTCAATAGGTTTATAAACCAGAAAGATTGAAAAATCCTCACCATATCCTAACAAAAAGAGCAGTCTTAAAAAACTTACAATTCTTATAAGTCCTAGTTATTTCACGAGCATTGAAATAAACACACAGGACATTTGAACAATTCTACAGTTTCCACTTGAGTTATTGTAGTTTGTTATAACAGCCATAAACTATACTGTAAACTATATATGCCTTATTCCGTTTTCCGTGTCTGAACTGATTGAAGAAGAGCTCAGTACCTGTTCACACACGCAAACACACAATGTATGCAAATGATTGTTCACAAGAGCAGACAAATCTCAAATATAAGTCAAACTTGCTTGATGATGATATTGAGGCGAGAGTCGAGACAGTGTATGACGATGTCGGCGATACCAACAGGGTCAGTATGAACGGAGGTTGGGTCGGATTCAAGACATTGCATGCACGTGGTCGGAGCTTGTGCATTGTGGCATTCATTTATCATCAGATCATTCTCGGCCCAAATCGGAGAGATGATCATTAGAAGAGTTAACAAGAGAAACTTGATCATCATGCCAATTAAGGAAAATTAGTGATTTGTTTGTATTATATTTCTTTTGAGGGTACGAGAAGTGAAATGCGTATTTAAACTAAGAATATGAGACGGTGGTTGTTCACGAATCGTTCATGCATGAGGAGGTAGCTAGCTAGCTCTAGTGTCACATACGCAAGTTCAACAACCTCTATTCAATTAGTTAACCTATTGTTAACTGACCATTTAAATGCAAGCTGCTCTTCTTATTTTTGGTATCAAGCCGATTTGATAAGATTCCTTTGCCGAAATATATATGACATAAATTTAATTTGATATATAAATAAAGATGTCGATCTACTTATAATTTCCACATGGGTACGGTACGTAAGCAAGCTTCCCCCACATTTCCTGGAGTAACCCAGAAGGCCAGAATCATGCAACCTTGCATTCATATCTAGTTAAGACTTAAAGAGTTTTGGTCCAACCATATTGATTTCAGAAACTACATTACAGATACCTAGAGTCAATTATACTAGGACATTCATCAGGCTTTATGACCCATAAAACCACTTTTTGTGACATTTTTCATCAATTCCTATCTGGGAATCCCACAGTTACAGTTGAGACTAAAAGTGAAATAAGGAACGGCGAAGATATAAACGACCAGAAGTTCCTCAAAACATCTTCAGAACCATCCAATATAATGCACCACTATGAAATCAAGAAACAACTCAGGCATATATACTCAGACTGAAGATACTATCTACTTTAGGGAAACTCATATTCCTCAACACTCTACTGTGTCAACAGGTTTATAAACCAGAAAGTTTGAAAAATCCTCACCATATCCTAACAAAAAGAGCAGTTTTTAAAATTTTACAATCCTAACAAAAACGCACAGGATATTTGAACAATTCTACAGTCTACACTTGACTTATTGTAGTTTGTTATAACAGCCATAAACTATACCTTATCCGTGTCTGAACTGATTGAAGAAGAGCTTGGTACCTGTTCACACACAAACACACAATGTATGTAAATAAATGTTCACAACAGCAAACAAAATCTCAAATATAAGTCAAACTGGGAAGTTCACACAGCTTAATGTAACACAAAGGATAGAAAGAAAAAAAATAATTTCTCTCGAGTAAGCTAATTAATCCGCAAAGCAGGCGTAACAAAAAAGCATCACATTTTAGAAATCAAAGAATACAGGTTCTGAGAATATTTAAGAAGAAAAGCTTACCTTGGATGCCTTGGATACAAGTTTCTCAATTAACTTAAGGCAATGGGCCTAAGGTTTCAGGACTTGGTCGATGAAGCGAGTGTTCAAGGGGCCAGAAACTGAAACTGCCATAGATAGAAGATGGAATCAACGAAAACTAAGAGATCCCCTGTGTAAAACAAGAAGCCGACAACGTCAAACTTACAAACCCACCATCAAAATACCACAATATTTTTCTCATTCAGCTTCCTCAAAAATCATTATTCCAAGGGAAAAATCTTTTCCATTGCGTTTACCCATCAAATTTTTTTTACTGTTTGCAAAATCAAAATACTCTTTCTACCTATTAATTTAATACTCCTACTCTGCATACATAACACAGCCACAAGCCCAAGTTGGGACACAGTTTACAGAACTTGGAGAATCTAGTTACTTGGCTACAAAAAATGGCAAGAGTTTGACTTTAGATCCTTGTAGAAGATTGGTGACTCCCTCAAGTGCCAACATTAGGAGCACCTGTTGACAGTGGTGCTCCATAAGAGTATCTCCACTGACCACAAGCCTCACATTTCTCTAACTTCACCTCATTTTCAAGTGTGCAGAATTTGCAAGTCCAAACCTTGTGTTTCATCCCCCTTTCCTTTGGCTTTAGGGCAGTGCATAGCTCACATATTAGAGCTAATGACTGGTGGAAGAAAATTAAGACATATAATGAAAAACAGAATAGAGATAATGAGAAGTTTCTAAGTTTAAACTTGAAAAACATACACTACATACCGGGTTCAATAAGGTGCATTCTGCACACTCCCACATTGAAGGTTCTTCTCTGTTGTGGTTTGCATCATGGCTTGTGGAAGGAAAAGTTACTGATGAATTCATGAAACCAAAGTTCGGTTCATCTTTGGAACAAGAAGGACCTTGATCACCTGAGCTGCAACTTCTTTTAGTACATCTTGTTTCAGGTGTTTCCTCCGTCAAATCAATAACATCTGATCCACACTGAGGGCCAAAGCTGGCATTGGACCAGCTATTACATCTTTTTACTGATTTTGCAATCGAGCTTGTGCAATCTACTCTTTCGGAAATGGGTTCCTTACAAGTTTCACTATCATTCTCTTCGTCTTCTAAACCCTCTGTGGATTGGGAACCACACCAAATATCATCATTTAAACGCCTTTCTGCAGCCATTGCAGCAGCCTGAATTGGACTAAGATCTGACATAATGTTGCTATCACCACCAAGACGATGGGGTCCTGAGGGTAAAAGAGTACCGGCACGCACTCTTTTTTCTGCTGCTGAAGCTGCAGTTGCTCGGAGAGATGAGAGAGGAGGCTGACGAGAAACTCCACCCAAACGTTTACCAGGAACATCAAATCCTTGCCCTGTCCCTGTTATACCCTTTGACATCAACTCCTCACATTCCTAGATGTAATGGAATAAGTCAAAAAGCGGTTTGCAGAAACAAATGAAACATTGGTAATGCAATAATTTTTCTGCAATAGTAAGACAGTGCATTCCCCTGGATATGAAACATTCGTAAACTATTGATTTCACTTCAAATACTAGTAAGAGGAACTCTAAATCGTACTAGTTATACTAATACAAGCACATCTCATATGCATGAATGAAAGGACGAATCATAAAATCATCAGCTTCAATGATGCAACTCAGGAAGTGGTCAAATAAACATGAAAAGAATGAATCAAAATACCTTTCGCAGTTCATCCCAAAGCTTATAGAAACTTGCATTATGAGGACCATGGGCGTTGTGGCAAAGCTCATGGAGCATGGTGTCAAGAACTTCATGGTACGATAAAAAATCTCCATCATGGTTTACCCTCCGAAGCCTCAGTTTCACTTGCACGCCTCTATTTACATTCACCCCCAATAGCCTTGGATTTTTTGGGCTGCCAATTTCAAAAATCAAAGAACAAACGTCATTGATGAAACCCTAAAAAGTCAATTACTTTGTATCATTCTTCCACAGAAATGGCAGAGAATGATATAATTAATGTAGAAGAGATGATAAGGAAAAAGAAGAAGGAAGCGACATGAAAACCCTTTTTAATTACCAGAATTCAGAGAGAAGCTTGACACGCCATTTTCGTCTAGTCATAATGGGTTGAACTTGATTCGCTACCTTCTCCAAAATCTTCGTGGCTTCATCTGCTCTAGTTTTCTTCTTCAGAGCCTTAACTTCCCAGACTTTGTTCAAATCCCCCAAATTCATCACCACGATTTCACTTCACATATGCCCGCCGCCTTCAAATAATCTAAAAAATTCGATTCAAAGGAATTCGATAGTCGACAATATAAGTAATAATCGATATCAGAGAAATGACGACCAACGGAGACGAGAATCACGAAAAAGCTAATCCAGTAATCATCAACTCGTTTCGTTTACGAGTCGACTCAGATAGGTCTCGGTTTGAAGAAGAAGCTCTTTTTTTTTTTTCTCTCATCCTAAAAAAACAATTACAGGCCCATCTTATTAATCCGTACCGTTTTATATAACAACTCTTGTGATATTATTTATTGCCAAAAGTAGTCAAGTCTAACGAAAGGATTGGTAGAAAATGCATATTAATGATCCAAAATCGAACATCCATAACAATATTTTGAAACAATTGGTGTTTTTTTTCTTTCTTTCAAGTGTCCCATATCATAACAATGGCGATGACAACAATTCCAAACAACACAGCTAAAAACTTATAACGAGGCTCATCGACATGAACCTTCTTGTTTGGTGTATACCCTTTTGCCAACAAATGATTCACTGACACATACACGAAAACCCCACACGCCAAGCTCATCGAAACCGCGAATAACCAATCAGCGACCGACCCTTGAGTGGTTGCATCGATGACTATCCCGATCGCTACACCGATTGGGCTAGAGATGGCGAATGCGAAAGAATATGTGACTGAGGAGAATAAAGGACGGTCAGGGATCATACGGAGGAGAGCAATTCCCATGGCGATCGCTGCAAATATCTTGTGGAGTGTTATTGTCCATAGAGCTCTCCAAGCATCTGATTTTGTCTCTGAGATCCCAATTGCTATGCCTTCGAAAACAGAGTGGAAACAGAGGGCTACGATCAATAGAATGCTATCTCCGACGGATGTTTCACTTGTTGCTGACGTCTGTCTCGATTTGTCTTCTCCTCCTGAAAGCACCAAACTTTCAACACTCAATAACCGTTTCTAATTTATCGATTGAGATTCACAAGTTAGAAACTTTTTGGTACCTTGAAGCTCCAAATCCCTTTGGGTCTTCTTTGAGTAGATATGAGCGATGACAGAATCAGCAAGCATTGTCAGCAGAAAACCAGCACAAGCCAACATATATGCAAATGGGTAGGCCGGAGAAGGCTCCGACTCTCCTTCAGCCGTCAACAAATCCCGAAACGTCTCATCAGCATCTGACAAGAAATGCATCAAGGCGGTTGCAAGAAACACTCCTCCGGCGAATTGTGTTCCAAGAACCAAAAACCCTTCACTCCATTTCAAGAAATAAGGAGATATTCCGCTTATGAACGTGAGGACAAAGATGATGACAAGGCAACCTATTTTGACAGAGATTAAGGATTTTGATTTGAGATCAGAACTACTCTTAACGGGCGGGGCCTCATCGTCGTCGTGGTCTGCTCCGGTTCCATGGGAGAGACAAGGGACGACCAAGACAAGAAAGAGGAAGAAGACGATGAGAAGAGGACGAGACATGTGAATTATATCTTTAGTGAGTTTATGTGTCCGTGATTCCAAGTTCAGAGATTTAGATATGTCGTGTAATAAATAAGTGGTGTTTAAAAGAGTCGTACTATATAAACTAAAAGTCATGGATGGAGTTTTGTACTACATAACCATAAATTTATGGTTTTTTTGATTGGTTGATTACAACTTACACATTGAAAAGGATTACAGGTGAAGGAACTTTGCAATTGGTTGCTAGACATAGACTTATCTTTCGATGAATTCATATTTATGAAGAAAACAAGTTCAATTATTTGGTTCAGATAAACAAGATAAATCTGTTAACTGAATTAAATATAAAATAAATAAAAAAAATTCTAAAGGAGAGGTTGATTGACCTAATTGTAGACCTGATATTTTGCACCTTACGCATTAAAACAGACAGAGACTAGCGTACTAGAAAAGGTAAATTACACTTTTTTTTAGCAATACCTACCAACAGACGTTTCAACCAAGAATGTCTAAAAAGTTCATAATCATAACTCAATTTGTTAAAAAGAGCAACAAAAAAAAATCAGAGGAAACTGTATTGTTGTTAGTCAACGAAAAATGAACCTTCAATTTGATAATTTTTTTTTTTTTTTTTAGTTTTCTCAAAGAGAAGTTTTCTATGGAAATCAGAGACAAAGGCGAGGAAAATTGGGCAAAGACATAACAACTCCTTGATGAGAAAGACACCATCCATTTTAGTTTGAATTTTACCTAAACCCATAGCGATGAACAGTACCTCTTGTTCCTATTTTATAGTGCGCAGCATCAATGACGATATAACTGTCTCTCGCTATACATAAAATATTAGATCCTTTAACGCCTCCAGAATCGGCCTTGTCCCCGTTGTTCTTGCATTCGCCTGCGTACAGATATATATATATATATATATAACAGTCTTAGTGGGGGACACTAGCTAATAGTTTAATGCATTGATACGACTGGGGTAAAGAAAAAGTTCTGATATATCGACTCACTTTTGATACTCTATGGACCTGTCAAGGAACTCTTTGGCAATATCTTTTCTCTCGTAAGAGGCTAGAACCGGTCTGATGTCAGCTGGAGCGTTACGTGCTACATCTGCATAACAAAAACAGGAAGAATCAACCAGACAACACTGATAAAGGCTGCTCACAAGACTGGACTAGAACTTATGTTATTCCACACTACAAAATACCGACATTCAAGAAAGGGTATCAGGTCAACTAGGGCCGTGTCGTCAGCTTCAAGTTTGTAAGGCTTGATTGGCACGCTATTCTCTGGCTGAAGGGTTGTTTCAAAGGCATTTCCGCTAACATAGAGAATCTTCTTCGGATCTCTGTTCAGCTTCGACAGATCCTGCAGCAGGAATTTTTAACAGCCAGTTGAGAAACAGCTAATGTAATGTGGCAAGTAGGAAAAAATTATTTGACAGAGATAAAACTAGCTGCTTACGTACCCTATAGTGCTTTCCATTCTCATATTTAGTAGCGACTCTTCCCAGCGCAAAACGTATGACGCGATTTGGGTCTAACTTCTCACAGATCGGCCCTAAGTTCTAGAAGCAATGAAAATAGTGTTAGTTGTCGCATTACTATGACACTACAAGCAAAAAAACTAAAACAAACCAGTGGGGACTTTACCATATCCATCTGATCAGTATACACGACAATCTCATAGAATTTCCCAAGATGCTCCAAGAATGCATCCACACCTGGTCTTTTGAATGTCCTCCACCCCCTTTCTCGCTAAACATTTTTGTAAATATGAAGGCAGAAAAGGTTAAATACAGCTTTACTTAAGAAACCAAATCAGTTCACCAGGACTGCTTAGATACTCTGAGCCTAGATATTCACGTCTATGATGCAAGTTTTTGATGACCAGTAAATCAATGAAATTGCTACCTTCCAGTCTGTGTAAAGCAGTGTCTCGTTCAAATCAAGAACTAGAGTAAATGCATGCTGTTCTGCGGGGTGCAAATCAGGGAGAAGCTTTTCCGAGGGAGGTTCCGCAAAGCCCTATTAGGGAAACGGTAAGAAAATAAGAATTATAGAAGAAATTAGAAGAGCAAAAAAAAAGGTGCAACAAAAAGCAATATTGTTTCTTGGTGAAAGGACGTACTTTCACATGTTCCTCCACAATTTCCCTAAGCTCCAAATACTTATCAATGGCTTTAGCAGAACCTGATCAGAATTCAAGCAAACCAACTCATGCTATGCTTAATTAAACACATACTATTGTAAGTTATGATGACAGTGGCGAAAGGACTGTACCTGTCATCGCAGTAGAGTACAACATAGTTTGATATTTCTGCAGAGAGATGAGTACATTCAGCGAAGCTTATAAAACAATATTTTAAAGCGAGGAAACTTGACAGCACAAGGAGGGTTAAGTAGGACTCGAGATACTCACATCAATCACATCAATGCCAGAAGAATTAATAACTGGCGTCTTCTTAGCTGATTCTCGGAACGCCTTAGTCTTTTCGTTCACTTCATCCATTGTGTAAGCTGTAAAACGAAACAAAAGAAGTATGAATCAGAACTAAAAGAGTCAACAGCGAGTGATTTCATGCTTCAACCAAGTGAAGAACACTGAATTCAAAATCCACACATAAAGAAACTGGAACGCAATGCCGCGACTACTTAACAACAACACATTTCACAGCAAGAGCAGCTTTGCAAAGCCGATCAAAAATAGTAATCTACGGGAGAGGAAAAAAAGTTATTTTATAAATGGAAGGGAATGAAAGTACAGACCAAAACTTGCGTAACCGGTAGCGGCGGTAGCACCAGTGAGTGCCCAGGTGAGTGCGTAACCAAGATACTTAAGACCTTTCCGTTCCTTTCCCACCGCTGCCGCGGCTGCAGCTTCCGCTTGAGGAGGAGGCGGCGGAAGAGGCTGATTTGGCGGTGGAAAATCAGAAAACACGGACTGGCCAGAGGAGATTCCTTGATACCTCGATGTAGAATTCGAGGAAGAAGCTTCCGCAGAAGAGAATAATCTCAGGTTACGAGATCTAGGCTTCGTCAATCTTGACAAAATACGAGATCGAAGAACTATAGACGCCATTTTCCGATTTCGGCGTTTTCTTCCCCCTAAGCTCTCTGTGAATCGCAGCAAGGGTTGAAGTAGGGTTTTGAATTTGTGTGTGCGATCGGAGGAAATGAAAATAATAAACAAATGAGTGTGTTTGGAAACAGGTTTAACTAATTGGGCTCTCATTTAAAGACTCTTATCGACTGTTTGGAAGTCGGTTTATTTCAACTCCGATATTTTTTGTCCACGCCATCAATATTGATTTTTTTTTTTTTTTTTTTACTTGTTTACCAAGATTATCATTTCATTGTAACACACATTTTACACAGTGACAAACAGTGTAATTATGATACTATGTGAATACATTTTTTTTCCCTTTTTTTCTTTCAGGATTTTAATATCTAATTAATGAAGTTTCTTACAACATTTATGTCGAGGTTCAAGGGAAATGCAATTTATTTTTGAGAAATACTACCCTTTAATAACCAAATTTTTTTTATTAAATGTGTAGCGTTTCTTCTGCCTAGAACTCGACTACATGCTGTTTTTTGTCAAACTCAAATAACCAAACTACTACATAGAAAGAAACATGTTTTCCTCCCCCATAAGAGGAAAGTTACTTCAAACAAGTAGAAAAGCCACAAACTGGGCAACATCCGCAAACTAAGGGGCTCTCACACAATGTAACAAGACACTAGAGTGTGCGAGTAGCAGAATGAACCACTTACTACTCTTCCTGGGACGGCAAATTTAGCTTGAACTTTAAGAAATCATTGGTCTTTGCAATCTCCACAATCTCCTCAGCTTCTTCTCTCTTGGACCCTTTCACCAATTCATCAACTACCTGCTGCAACGTTGTTGGACCGACAAGATACCGCTTACTGAATGTCTCCTTGCAGAGCTCAATCGCAGACTCAAAGTCGCCTGCTTTACACATAGCAGGTAGCAATAAACCAAACGTGGCTTTATCAGGACGATACCCATGGTTCATAATTTCTTTGTACCACGACTCAGCTTCATCCATTTTTCCTTCATTGATAGACCCTCTAATCATAGCATTGAAACTGAAAACATCAGGTTTGATCCCACTAGCCTTCAGTTCTTCGAAGAGACTAACTAGCTCTTTTGATTTCACCTCGTTGGCTAACCCAAGCAACCGAGCATTGTAAGTCCTGACATCTATCGCTAGATTCTTCTCCAACATTTTAGCCCATATCTCTTCCCCTAGCTCGAACTGTCCCTTTAGATACGACGACAGTAGAATTGTGTTGAATGTGACTATATCAGGTTTCAAACCCTTGTTCTCAATCTCATCAAGCAATGCAACAGCTTCGGGTAAAGAACCCTTCTCACACAATGCCTTGATCAAAGTGTTGTAAGATACAATATCTGGTTTGATTGATAACTTTCCTGGTAACTCGTTGAAAAGTTCTACAACCACATCGAATTTCTTGGAAAGCCCATATGCACTAAGCAAGGCATTGAAGGATAACACTGACCTTTTGCAGTTTCTTTCAGGCATTTCGTCGAACACCTTCTGGGCTTTTTCAAACAGACCCGCTTTCCCGTAGAGAGAAATGATCCTCGCCGCGAATCCTTCCTTTGACATGTCGCGGTACTTCTTCTGCTCCTCCAAAATCTCTTCGACATAGTTTAATCTCTTAGCTGCGACGAGGCGGCGCACGGTTCTATCGTACACGGCTATGTTATTCCGGAACCGATCCGACTCACATGCCTTCTTGAACTTCTCCACGATCTGTTTGGGGTTTCGTTCGCCATTTACTATACTGGCAAGTGACTTTTGAGGTGGCGAGATTGCGGCCGAGACTGCCGTGGTTTCGGAGGCTACGGTGGCGGCGGAGGAAAAACGGCGGATCGTAGAAATGCCACGGAGAACACGAGATAGAGACGACATCGTTTTGATAGTGTGCCGAGGGTTTCAGGACACGGGTTTAAGAATAAGAACTAATCAAAAGAAGGATGCATTTGATAATTTATAAACATTAGTGCCGTATTTTTAATTAATGGGAAGATTGGGGATTAGAATAAAAAAATAATAGAAAGAGAGTTGCCTTTGCCGACGACCTAAATTACATTACTTGACCGGTTTGAATACGGAGGAGGAGGAGGTGGTGAGAGCTTCAATGGCGCCTGTTAAGGTAACTGGCGCTGTTGTTGCTGCAGCGGCGATGGTGTTGCTTTCTTCTTACTGTTACTGGAGCTTCTTCATCCGCCTCTCCGAGAAGAAGAAGAGGAAGAGGAAGGAGAAGCTGAGTATGAGAAACGGGCTCGTCGATGCCATTGGCAATACTCCTCTGATTCGTATCAATAGTCTCTCTGAGGCTACTGGATGTGAGGTTTTTCTCGAATTATCTTTATCTAGTGTCGATTTGTTCTGACTTTAGTGCAAATTATGAGTTAAAGTTGCAATTTTTTAAATTCTACTTTGTTTCTTCTGGTCTTCAGATTCTTGGTAAATGCGAGTTTTTGAATCCAGGAGGTAGCGTTAAAGATAGAGTTGCTGTGAAGATCATTCAAGAGGTAACACATAGTAAAGGTTTCAAATTTCTACTTCTTAGATTGTGTCCTGCTCTTAGCAGTTAGAATGACAACTTGGGTTAAATTGCGTCTTAAGATTCTTAACAATGTCAGTGATTAAAATTCATCAGCTTGGCTTATTCATATTAGTGTTTTGCAATACAACTTCCAGTTAATATGGTATAAGTGAATTCTAGAAGAGAGTCAGAGAACCCTGATTTATTTTGTTTAGGCTTTGGAATCTGGTAAGCTATTCCCGGGAGGAGTTGTAACAGAGGGTAGTGCGGGGAGTACTGCCATTAGTCTTGCTACGGTTGCTCCAGCATACGGGTGTAAATGTCATGTTGTTATACCTGATGATGCTGCTATTGAAAAGGTTATCTNTCTTCCCCTAGCTCGAACTGTCCCTTTAGATACGACGACAGTAGAATTGTGTTGAATGTGACTATATCAGGTTTCAAACCCTTGTTCTCGATCTCATCAAGCAATGCAACAGCTTCGGGTAAAGAACCCTTCTCACACAACGCCTTGATCAAAGTGTTGTAAGATACAATATCTGGTTTGATTGATAACTTTCCTGGTAACTCGTTGAAAAGTTCTACAACCACATCGAATTTCTTGGAAAGCCCATATGCACTAAGCAAGGCATTGAAGGATAACACTGACCTTTTGCAGTTTCTTTCAGGCATTTCGTCGAACACCTTCTGGGCTTTTTCAAACAGACCCGCTTTCCCGTAGAGAGAAATGATCCTCGCCGCGAATCCTTCCTTTGACATGTCGCGGTACTTCTTCTGCTCCTCCAAAATCTCTTCGACATAGTTTAATCTCTTAGCTGCGACGAGGCGGCGCACGGTTCTATCGTACACGGCTATGTTATTCCGGAACCGATCCGACTCACATGCCTTCTTGAACTTCTCCACGATCTGTTTGGGGTTTCGTTCGCCATTTACTATACTGGCAAGTGACTTTTGAGGTGGCGAGATTGCGGCCGAGACTGCCGTGGTTTCGGAGGCTACGGTGGCGGCGGAGGAAAAACGGCGGATCGTAGAAATGCCACGGAGAACACGAGATAGAGACGACATCGTTTTGATAGTGTGCCGAGGGTTTCAGGACACGGGTTTAAGAATAAGAACTAATCAAAAGAAGGATGCATTTGATAATTTATAAACATTAGTGCCGTATTTTTAATTAATGGGAAGATTGGGGATTAGAATAAAAAAATAATAGAAAGAGAGTTGCCTTTGCCGACGACCTAAATTACATTACTTGACCGGTTTGAATACGGAGGAGGAGGAGGTGGTGAGAGCTTCAATGGCGCCTGTTAAGGTAACTGGCGCTGTTGTTGCTGCAGCGGCGATGGTGTTGCTTTCTTCTTACTGTTACTGGAGCTTCTTCATCCGCCTCTCCGAGAAGAAGAAGAGGAAGAGGAAGGAGAAGCTGAGTATGAGAAACGGGCTCGTCGATGCCATTGGCAATACTCCTCTGATTCGTATCAATAGTCTCTCTGAGGCTACTGGATGTGAGGTTTTTCTCGAATTATCTTTATCTAGTGTCGATTTGTTCTGACTTTAGTGCAAATTATGAGTTAAAGTTGCAATTTTTTAAATTCTACTTTGTTTCTTCTGGTCTTCAGATTCTTGGTAAATGCGAGTTTTTGAATCCAGGAGGTAGCGTTAAAGATAGAGTTGCTGTGAAGATCATTCAAGAGGTAACACATAGTAAAGGTTTCAAATTTCTACTTCTTAGATTGTGTCCTGCTCTTAGCAGTTAGAATGACAACTTGGGTTAAATTGCGTCTTAAGATTCTTAACAATGTCAGTGATTAAAATTCATCAGCTTGGCTTATTCATATTAGTGTTTTGCAATACAACTTCCAGTTAATATGGTATAAGTGAATTCTAGAAGAGAGTCAGAGAACCCTGATTTATTTTGTTTAGGCTTTGGAATCTGGTAAGCTATTCCCGGGAGGAGTTGTAACAGAGGGTAGTGCGGGGAGTACTGCCATTAGTCTTGCTACGGTTGCTCCAGCATACGGGTGTAAATGTCATGTTGTTATACCTGATGATGCTGCTATTGAAAAGGTTATCTTTCAAACACTTTGATGATACCCATTTTCTCTATATGCATTTATATACTCAAATTTGTATTGTGTTGGACTTATTTTAGTCTCAAATAATTGAAGCCCTTGGAGCTACTGTTGAGAGGGTGAGGCCAGTCTCAATAACTCACAAAGATCACTTTGTCAACATTGCCAGGCGACGGGCTGAGGAAGCAAACGAGTTAGCATCAAAGAGAAGACTAGAACGCGAATCAAATGGCATACACCAGGCGAAAACTAATGGTTGCACAGTTGCGGAAGAGAAAGAGCCTTCCTTTTTCTCAGATTCAGTTACAGGTGGCTTCTTCGCAGATCAATTTGAAAACTTGGCAAATTATAGGGCTCACTATGAAGGTACTGGCCCTGAAATCTGGCACCAGACTCATGGCAACATCGACGCCTTTGTTGCTGCTGCGGGTACCGCCGGTACTTTAGCTGGCGTTTCAAGGTTTCTGCAGGTATGGTTCATCACAGCTTTATGAATGGGTAATTTATGTATGTTATAAACACAAAAACTCAGAAGTTTCTTCTGCTTTTAAACAGGAAAAGAATGAAAGAGTTAAATGCTTCCTGATCGATCCTCCTGGATCCGGTCTGTACAATAAAGTAACACGGGGAGTGATGTACACAAGAGAGGAAGCTGAAGGGCGTCGACTAAAGAACCCATTTGATACAATAACAGAAGGGATAGGAATCAACAGGCTTACTAAAAACTTCCTCATGGCAAAACTTGATGGCGGTTTTCGTGGTACTGATAAAGAAGCGGTTGAGATGTCGAGGTAGTGCTCATTCTTTATATGTTTCTACATACCTGTTTTAGATAATACTGATAAAGATTTTGTAGAAGTTGGGATCTTGATATCTTTCTTTTTTATGTTCGTAGGTTTCTTCTGGAGAATGATGGGCTTTTTCTTGGTAGCTCCTCAGCTATGAACTGTGTTGGGGCAGTGAGGGTGGCTCAAACCCTTGGTCCTGGTCACACAATTGTCACCATTCTTTGTGATAGCGGAATGAGACATCTAAGCAAGTTTCACGACCCTAAGTACTTGGATCGATATGGATTGAGTCCAACCGCTATCGGATTAGAGTTCCTCGGCATTAAGTGAAACTATCTATCTGTTAGAGTAGCTTCAGATTTCATCAAGCCTAGGTCTGCAGCGGGTTTCTCGGTTCACATGATGGTGACATATTCTTGGAGACAATAGCTACGTCTGGAATCAACGGGAGAAAGTCAAAGCAACAATACATGTGTCTGACCTCTGAAACTCCCATAACTGCATTTAACACCTGTCTCCTCAATTGACCACAAGTCCTGACCTAATGGGCTCCATTACAAGATTATGGGGAACATGTAATCAGATTTTGTCTTTGTATCCATTAGATCTTGTCTGTGTTGAATGCATTCTATTAGAAACTTAAAGTTCTTATAAAGATATATATCCAAAATCCTCCTTCCATGTGTAAGTCGGTTTGTGTAAGGTTTAATGACCCCAACAATGGCAAAAAATGGAGTCAACAAGACACTATTGATCTCGTCACTTTCTTTCTTTAAGAATCTTTGCATTCTCATAACTATCCCAATCTTGTTTCTCTCTGACATTCTCTACGCAAGTGACGTGTTCAACAAGAAACCCAAATATTACTTTCATGATCAGGAGGAGCTTGAAGGTCAGGATACCAGAACCAATCTACACGAAGAGGAAGATGGGTTGATAGAAATTTCTCTGGTGGGAGAAGAAAGGGAAGAGAAGTTGAAGAGTGCGAAGAAACGTTTGATGACCAAAGAAGAGTATTATGAGGAGATGATGATCATCGAGATATGGGAAGAAATTGAAGCAGAAGATAACTTGATTGAGATAGACATCTCCATTGGATCAATTGTTTGAGATTAATACCTGATAGTTCGCACATTATTTCACCTGTTTCTGTTTCAAAATTTTGGTCACGCAAAAACAAATAATCTTGTATTAAATTATTGCGTTTCACGTTGACACACAAAAAAAAAGAAAAAAACTAGCTAGCTTAGTTAATTAGTCGTAGCAGTTTCGACTTCAACTCTATTGGCCAAAAAAGCATCAATCAAATCCGATGCTTTGTGAGTCACAGCGACTGTGCTCTCTTCTCTTCTATCAGTCTCATCTTGTGGGTCGGGTCTTGTTCTCGATTTCACACCAACTGTTTCAGCTTGGTCAGAGAATAGGATCTCTGAGATATGAGAGCTGCAAATCTCTTTGTATGCTTCGTAGTCTGCAGCTCCAGTGTTTCCACCTTCGAGGATCTTGGATAATGGGTGAAGAACCGAAACTGGACCATCGCTTGACTCCAGCTGCCGCTTAAGCTTTAGGAAGTCACAGACAAGTTCTGAATTCTTGAACAAGACAAAAACCGCAGAGTCATCAATGTGGTAGACAGAGATGACGGAAACCGAGCCAAAGGCTTTGCAGATGCATTCTTTGATCTCTCTAGCCTTCAGTTTTCGTGGGAAGTTCCAGATGAGGACAATATTCTCGTACTTAAACTTTGAGACTCGCCAGTTATCTGCATTAGTGTGGCCTGTTCGAAGGTCGATGATATCACCTCTAGTCCAGCTGAGATAAAGACGGTTGATGTACTTCTCAAGTTTCTCATTATGGGCCAAGTTATCTGATTGCGAATGCTGTGTGAAGTCGAACCCTAGATGATTGCATGCCTGCGCAAAGATGCAACCTGTCATGAAAGCATCATAACCGGCTTCATGTTTTCCTCCTGCATTCCAGTTAGAACACCTGAAGCGGAGAAAACGTCCGTTAAAAAACAGTTTAAATCAGAACACAGTCAAGTGTTCATGCCGAGAATAAAGAAGGAACAAACCTGATGTTGTCTACTTCAACATCAATCTTGAGACGCTGCTGAAGATGCGAGTCCGAGGATCTTGAAGAAAACTCGATTTGCGGACATAACGAAGAAAACGCGGAGGATAGTGATGTACTGGACTTCTTCATCCGCTGATGCAACATTGGGTTCACATTTAAGAGTATTTTGGTGTCAACAATGTAAGGAAAGTGACTGTTGATGGAGGCGACGAATTTCTCAGCTGTTGAAGGAAGAGGACCAACAAATTTGCTGTATACATGTGCAATATCTGTGTCAGATGAACAAAATGGTTAGAGCGAGGGATCATTATGTTACAAAACCTTCATAGACGTATAGAGAAGCAACTTGCTTGCATACCGAGGAAACAATTGTGGCCAACAATCAACTTCTTCTCTGAAGCAAGTAGATCAATCACTTGACGGAAGCCGATTGCAGATTGTATTTTTCTTTCCCCCACTCTCTTGCGCTCATCCTTTGCCTCCTTCTGTGAATAGATACACATTAATGATATCTAAATTAAAGAAGGCTTTTAAGTAGAAGAATCAGTGACTACATTACAGCTAGATCATCTTCACTTCATCATTCCCAGTCAAGATTCAAATAGTAACATATCTTTCCAGCAATGTAATGCTACCTTACCATGAGATTTTCCTTGTCCGATTCTGATTCAGTGTACACTACAAAGTCTTGTGAACATGAACTTTTATCATCTGAATGTAAGTAGACAAGATCTCCAAAATGCTTTCCTAAAACCTACAAAAGCCAAAATACAGAGCCAACAGATTAAAAGAAAAAACAGTCTAAAGAAAAGATGAACAACAGAGATCAATCTTAGAACAGAGAGCATTACCGAGATAATAACTCTGAGCTGATGAGAAGTGAAACCCTTGAGGCTGAGAGCTGGACGCATGTGGTGAAACACGGTTTCAGTACTCTGAGTTGATCCATTTGAGATCCTTGGAGACTCAGAGGATACATTCCCACCATGTAACAGGCCAGTCCGCCATTCATTCAGCATGTTCTTCATCCTTTCAGCGAATAGAACATCCGCCAATCGCACCAACTTTAAATCCTCTGTTTCACCCGATGAATCAATCCCCTCCTCGCTGTATAGCGTTTCCAAACGCTTACTTGCGTCTTCCTCTTGTCGTCTGGACAAATAAGATATTCCTGGGATTATTCAAATATGTGAATTCCTCGAGGACTAACTACACTTCCAAAACAGACTTGACTGCTTAACTCTATTTTTGTCTTCAGAACATCCAAATGTGGAATGCAAACATAAGGATCAAACAAAAAGGAGAAAGGAAGCACCTTCATGTATGCAAGTGTTGAAATCAAATTGATACTTGGCGAGAAAATCCATGGAAGTCGTCTGGCAGAGAAACTCATGAGCTGGTGGATCAAATGTGAGCTCTTGCCGAGGAAATACAAAGAAATTGTGCCTGCCCAAAATAGACAAACCCATCGGCAAAGCAACACAATTTTAAGGTAAAGAGAGAAGGAGAAAGAGAGATAGAGAGAGGACACTAACGGGTGGGAAACGAATGACTGAGTTCGAGAATCCCAACGAAAGGGACATACGCCGAACTGAACGACGGCGAATTTCTCGGCGGAGTCTTTGACTTTGAGGTATCTGACGTCGTAGCGGTCGAACTCTAAGGAGTCTCGCCACGGCGCGCTCGTCACGCCAGTCATCTCTAGGTCAATCGCCACGAAATCCGCAGCCTTCACGAGTGCACGCAGATCATTCAGCGTCGTCTCGAAGTTCGACCTCGTCACATGCTTCAACGGAAAAGCCGCCGTCGCCGCCGCAGCCGTTGAGGTACTAACTCTCTCCGCCGCCGAAGAGCAGAAGCTGTAGGCAAGAAGAGGCCTCAAAGGCCATTGCTTGTGCCGGCGCATTTTTTTGAACAGAGAGAGAGAGAGAGAATCAAACAACCATTGTTTAGGTTTTGCTCATCGGTGGAAGAGAAGACTCCGATAACCAAACGTTACCGTTTTAAAAATTTCAGTCTTTTGAAATATACACTAACACAGTCTGCCGTTTTTAGATCAATAAAAACTGCAAGCATTTGTCTTTACATGGCTTGAAAACAGCGTGGTTTGTTTTTATTTTTCCGACGAACAAATTACAAAACGCACCAACTTCGCCACCGTTGTGTTACACAATGGCGTTTGCAGAAGAAGTGGCTGTCTTCACTGAGACTAACTTGGGAACTGGAATCGTCATGACGGTTCCTCTGGATATCACAGCGGCAGATTTCAAGAGTAAGTAAGCTCGATACCACCCTCTAAATAAAAACCCTCTTTTTATCTTTCGATTTTGTACTCCGTAGGCTACAGTGTTCTATAAAGTTTTGGTCTTTCTCGGTTTCTCAATTTCGAAACTTAGCTTATAGGTGTGTACTGACTGGTAGGATTCTTGGATTCAATCTTTCTGGATGTATAATGTATGCATGCGCATTTGTGGGATGAAAACTTTTGCTGGATGTTACAGATAAATTTTAAGGTAATGACTCCAATGATGAGCATTGAAAACAAGTGTTCTCTTCACATTGTCTTCTGCATCATTGGTGTTTGTTTTCTCTTCTGATGTTCTGTCTATTACACACTTGAGGACCTGCACAGTGGCCTTTCTCAGTTCATTTGTTAACTTCATTTGTTTCTTCAGGACATCATCAGATGAGATGAGATTGCACATGTATTGTTCTGTTTTCCTCTTTTTTTTTTTTTGCTTTTTGTCTTGTGTCTTCAAATTGAAGAATAATGATCTTTTTTGTTTGTGTTACACTATTTTCATACTTACCTTTTACCAATCAGAACATGTAGCAATGCAAAATGTTTTCTTTTGCAGGAAAACTCGAGAAGACACATGCAAGTTGCTTATCGAGCTTGGGGGAGATACAAGTTCGTGGTCTGATGGTAATGCAAATAAGCAAGCATTTCCATTTTCAATCCATTGCTTGCAAAGAGTCATTCTAACGTTTGCTTCTTCTGTCGTATAGGTTAAACGAAAGTCTCGCTTTTTTTACCTTGTTGAGTCGATGCCTATGAAGTACATCTTCCGGGATAACCAAAAGCCCTGGTTTATCCATGCAGAAGCTCGGGTTGTAAACGGATCACAAGAGCCAAGCATATCTAACAGCATTGAGAAGGCGCAAATTAGACAAGGCATCTCCATATCTAACAGCATTGAAGGAGTCACTGCGCTGATCCAACAAGGTGAAAACAAGAAGACAAACAAGTCTAGGGCGAAACCAAATACAAAAAATCTTGCTGCTGAGAGACAAACGTTTTTTGACAAGAGAGAGTTTCTTGGTCCTTCCACACCTGAACCTGAAACCATAAGATCGTCATCATCAATAGCAAGTGCTGCTGAGATGAAAAACACTGAATGTTTCAACAGCTTCATAGCAAAAACGCCGGAGAGGAAACGTGGAGACTCTGTGGATGTAAACGAGATGATAGGCAAGAAAGTAACTGTGGCAGCAAACAACATCAGAATGCACGGAAAGAGTCATATTTCCTCTTCATTGTCATCATCTATATTCAGAAGCAAGACTCTAGACGGTAAGACAGTCAGTTCTGCTACAAAATTTCTGGTGTTTGAGGTACCTGACTACGAGGATTGAGTCTTTTATTTTTTTTAATAAGCTCACCCTTAATGCCTCATTGCACTAGAAGTAGCTTTGTGTAGATGTGCAAGTGATGATGATTCTTTTTGACAAATAGTTTGTAAATAAATTAGTAAGTTTTTTGTGATTCTGTCTCAAAATATATTGTAAGTCATGAGGGAAGAAATCAAAAAAAGGCATTAGATGTGAAGAAAAGAATCAGAGAATTGTCTTTAGCTTTTGCTTCTACTCTCTTTTTTTTTCAAGGATTCTCTTTTTTACTTTCTAATCAAACTCGTTTAAGAATAAAAAAGATGCTTTATATAATAAGATAGATAAAAAAATCAGGCTATATCAAGATCATTGATATATCCCTGCAACAGATTTTAATTATATGCACAGCGCGTGATATATAAATATAAATATTCGGCAATATCAAAACATTTTTTCATGTTAAATTATAAGAAATTAAATATGTAAAGCATTTTTGACAAATTTGCTATNTTTTTTTTTTTTTTTTTTTTTTGGCTTGATTTTTGATAAATATTATGGTAAGTCAATATAATAAATTAAAAAATAGTTATAATCTTTGTAAAAGAAGAAAATTGGGAAAAAAAATTTAGAGAAAGTAATAATAATAATAATAATAATAAAATTTTCACCAAAAAAAGAAAGTAAATAAAAGAAAATAGTTATATGTTAAACCGGCATTGGAAGAAAAAATGTTCGGGAGGTGTATAAAATACAAAGCGCCTTAGCTTAGCTGCTCTCCTTCAGAAATCTTCTTTCTCTCCACTTCTCTCTCTANAATTACAAGAAATTAAATATGTAAAGTATTTTGACAAATTTTTATACTTTTTCTTTTTTGGCTTGATTTTTGATAAATATTATGGTAAGTCAATAATAAATAAAAAATAGTTCCAATATTAGTAAAAGAAGAAAATTGGGAAAAAATATATTCAAGAAAGCAATAATAATAATAATAAAATTTTCACCAAAAAAAAGAAAGTAATAATAAAAGAAAATAGTTATATGTTAAACCGGCATTGGAAGAAAAAATGTTCTGGAGGTGTGTGTATAAAACACAAAGCGCCTTAGCTTAGAAATCTTCTCTCCACTTCTCTCTCTCTCTCTCAGCGTCTTTCTCTCTCCCTATCAAAATCCCTTCTTCTCTCTATTTTTACGCGATCCTCTTCAAAACCCTAGTTTCGGATCGCTCCACCTCACTTGCGATTTCTCCAAGGAACCTCAATTCTTCTCTTCTTCTTTTTTTTCCCTCCTCTTCTCGTTCTCGTTCTCGTTCGTCTACCTCACCGATCGCCATCAATCCAAGTAATTAGACCAGATCATCCCCCGTTGATTTTTTTTTTTGATTCGAGTCCTCCTTAATCTCGGTGTATTGATCAATTCACGATTTGATCAGTGCTTAATCCTCTTAGTCTTTTTTTTTTCTTTTTTGCTTCAGGAGATGCTCCCCTGCCTCTAAAATCTAATCATCATGAAGCTTAGAAGGAGAAGGGCTTCGGAAGTGGTGAGTGTTCCTAAACCACGTAATTAAACCCTTTTATCATATTGTTTATTGTATCTGTCTTTGCATTTGCGTGTTTATCTACTTTCTAGATCACTCTTTTCGGCTACTTGTTATTGATTTATATATTTTGTTCTCTGGCTTATCGTAGAACTAGCATGTATCTTTTACTAGATCAACACATCATCGGGGTTCTGTGAATTTTGTTGGGTTTTATGTTTCTTATATATGGTTTATTCATATGATATTTGTTTCATTCCTTTACTTCTTAAGACAAACCTTGGAGGCGTTGGTTAATGGTTTTCAATTAAGTTTTATAATCTTTTGTTGTGTGCGGTTCCATTCTATTTGATGTTGTATGTATTGCCTGTGTTAACACCCCTTCTTTTCTTTTATTTCTTCCAGCCTCCCAAAATCAAATCTTTCATTAATAGTGTTACTGCTGTTCCACTCGAGCAAATACAAGAACCCCTTGCATGTTTCCGCTGGGAATTCGACAAGGTAATTTTATATCCTGTTTTCCCTCTTTTTCTTCTTTTTTCTTTTTTCTTTTTCTTGTCTACTCTTGTTTTCATGTGTGGAGCGTTTTCTTTTTCTTTTATTTAGGGTGACTTTCATCACTGGGTGGACCTCTTCAATTACTTTGACACATTTTTTGAGAAGCACGTTAAAGTAAGGAAGGATCTGCATATTGAGGAAACCTTTGAGGAATCTGATCCACCTTTCCCAAAGGATGCTGTTCTGCAAGTTCTCCGAGTTATCAGAGTTGTTTTAGAGAATTGCACAAATAAACATTTTTATAGTTCCTATGAGGTAATTATCTGTGTGCCAGAATCCCCCTAAATATCATTTATATTTTCCCAAGATACGACTTTATATTGCTGATATTTATCAACTCTTGTTATATGTTGATTGCTGGTTGTTTCGCTAGATATATTGCTTTATATACTACTAAGCTGTCTATCTCCATAATTCTGACACACTTTTTTTTCTTCATAACTGCAGCAGCATCTTTCTCTCCTGCTTGCATCTACTGATGCAGATGTTGTTGAAGCCTGTCTGCAGACGTTGGCTGCCTTTTTGAAAAGGCAAGTTGGAAAGTACTCCATAAGAGATGCTTCCCTGAATTTGAAACTATTTTCCCTTGCACAAGGCTGGGGAGGAAAAGAGGAAGGCCTTGGCTTGACGTCCTGTGCCACAGAAGACAGTTGTGATCAGGTTTCTCACCAGCTAGGCTGTACTCTTCATTTTGAGTTTTATGCTTCTAATGAATCATCAAGTGAGCTTCCTGGCGGTTTACAAGTTATCCATGTACCTGATGCCAGCATGCGTGCAGAGTCTGACCTGGAAATTCTGAACAAATTAGTCATTGATCATAATGTTCCTCCCAGTTTGCGATTTGCGTTGTTGACCAGATTGAGATTTGCAAGGGCGTTCTCTTCTTTGGCAACCCGGCAGCAGTATACATGCATTCGCTTATATGCTTTCATTGTATTGGTTCAAGCAACTGGTGACACTGAGAATGTTGTTTCTTTCTTTAATGGCGAACCCGAGTTTGTAAATGAGTTAGTTACGCTGGTAAATTATGAGGATACTGTTCCAGAGAAAATGAGGATACTATGCATGCTTTCCTTGGTTGCACTATCGCAAGATCGAACTCGGCAGCCGGCTGTTATAACTGCAGTCACATCTGGGGGGAATCGTGGTTTGCTATCTGGCCTAATGGAGAAAGCGATTGATTCTGTTATTCGTAATACCTCCAAGTGGTCTCTGGGTTTTGCGGAAGCCTTGTTATCCCTTGTTACAGTCCTGGTTTCGTCATCGTCTGGATGTTCTGCCATGCGAGAAGCTGGTCTTATTCCGACCCTAGTGCCTCTCATCAAAGATAC